>NC_138775.1:22155989-22193489 GCF_965119305.1 Pelophylax lessonae | reverse complement strand
ATGTGTATCCACATATAATATAAATGAAAAATAAATATTTTATTGAAATATACATACAATCCACTAAAACGGATACAATCAAAGTTGAAAGTGCATATACATAACAGGTCACATGACCTAAGTATGAATAATATAATCTGCTGATTGATCAACGCGTTTCACTGAAATAGCTTCTTCAGGACATTGTATACATATCAGACAGATTTTCAAAATATCATAGTATCCATCAATAAAATCAAACGATAGATTTCCTACACAGTTTATTAACAAGTGATATCACCATAGCACTAACTAGATCAAAAAGAGAATTCCACTTGAGAAAAAGAGAATGTCCATAAGTTGATCAGCTGGCTCAAAGAGGGATATATGCCACACCAATGCCCGGGTGTAGAGAGCAGGGAATGAATAATTAACTTTCATAAACCGATGGCCTTGGGGAAAAGCCAAAATACTCCCCAAGAACAGTCTCCCCCTCCAATAGCACAGCGCAGAGCTTACACCACCTTAACTTAACAAAAACATGTGTCACCAAGGGGTAGATTGGATCTTTTGGAGTGTTGTTCAATCCATCATCGGAAAATGTAAAGAGTACGGCACAACTGCAACCCTACCAAGACATGGCCATCCACCTAAACTGACCGGCCGGGCAAGGAGAGCATTCATCAGAGAAGCAGCCAAGAGGCCCATGGGAACTCTGGAGGAGCCGCAGAGATCCACAGCTCAGGTGGGAGAATCTGTCCACAGGACAACTATTAGTCGCACACTCCACAAATCTGCCCTTTATGCAAGAGTGGCAAGAAGAAAGCCATTGTTGTACGAAAGCCATAAGAAGTCCCGTTTGCAGCTGGCGAGAAGCCATGTGGGGGACACAGCAAACATGTGGAAGAAGGTGCTCTGGTCAGATGAGACCAAAGTTAAACTTTTTGGTCTAAAAGGAAAACGCTATGCGTGGCGGAAAACTAACACTGAACATCACCCTGAACACACAATACCAACTGTGAAACATGGTGGTGGCAGTATCTTGTGGTGGGGATGCTTTTCTTCAGCAGGGACAGGGAAGCTGGTCAGAATTGATGAGAAGATGGATGGAGCCAAATACAGGGCAATCTTAGAAGAAAACCTGTTAAGTCTGCAAAAGACTTGAGACTTGGGCGGAGGTTCACCTTCCAGCAGGACAACGACCCAAAACATACAGCCAGAGCTACAATGGAATGGTTAACATCAAAGCATATTCATGTGTTAGAATGGCCCAGTCAAAGTCCAGACCTAAATCCAATTGAGAGTCTGTGGCAAGACTTGAAAATTGCTGCTCACAGACGCTCTCCATCCAATCTGACAGATCTTGAGATATTTTGCAAAGAAGAATGGGCAAAAACTTCCCTCTCTAGATGTCCAAAGCTGGTAGAGACATCCCCAAAAAGACTTGCAGCTGTAATTGCAGGGAAAGGCGGTTCTACAAAGTATTGACTCAGGGGGGTGAATACAAATGCAAACCACACTTTTCACATATTTATTTGTGAAACATTTTGAAACCCATTTATCATTTTCCTTCCACTTCACAATTATGTGTCACTTTTTTATTTTCACCTGGAAATCTGGCCAGTAACCAGAGCCGAATTTACCGTACATCTAAGGAGCCTTTAGGCAGAAAATTCTGAAGCGCTCCCCAACCAAAAAAAAAAAAATTGACAGTTAGAACAACTTTATTTTTCTTGATAAATTGCCACAAAGTTCTAGGAAATGCAAAATGCCAGCAAAAAACACAATAAAGTGAATTTTAGGGGCAACAAACGCAAGGGGCGACCCACTTTTTGGTAAAATATTGCAGCGAGTAAATAGATACCTGATATGTCATACCCTAAATCTGTGTGCACCTGTGAAATGGCGACATACTTCAGTACCCTATATTTTCTATAGGTCATCAGTTTAGTGTTACGGAGGAGGTCTGGTGCTAGAATTATTGCTCTCACTCCAGTGTGCACCGGCGATAAGTAACATGCGTATCGCAATCAACATTTTCCCATGTAGGCGCTCCCGACACGTGCATTTTTTTAACCTATTTTTTTTTCATCACATAGGGGACAAAAAGTGTCTCTTTACACATGTGATCAGCTGTGTGCAATCACAGCTGAGCACATGTAAACATAGAAATGCTGGTTATAAGCTTTCCTCTCCTCAAACTGCTAATCAGTGCCCTTTAGTGCCGCCTGTCAACGCCCATAAGTGCCACCTATCAATGCCCATCACTACCACCTATCAGTCCCCATCAGAGCCACCTATCAATGCCCACCAGTGCCACCTATCAGTGCCCATCAGTGTTGCCTATCAATGCCCATCAGTGCCACCTATCAATGCACTTCAGTACCACCTATCAGTGCCCATCTGTGCCACCCATCAATGCCCATCAGTGCTGCTTATCAATGCCCATCAGTGCCACCTATCAGTGCCCATCAGTAACACCTATCAGTGCCCATCAGAGCCACCTATCAATGCCCACCAGTGCCACCTATCAGTGCCCATCAGTGCTGCCTATCAATGCCCATCAGTGCCACCTATCAGTGCCCATCAGTAACACCTATCAGTGCCCATCAGTGCCACCTATCAATGCCCACCAGTGCCACCTATCAGTGCCCATCAGTGCTGCCTATCAATGCCCATCAGTGCCACCTATCAGTGCCCATCAGTACCACCTATCAGTGCCATCAGTGCCACCTATCAATGCCCACCAGTGCCACCTATCAGTGCCCATCAGTGCTGCCTATCAATGCCCATCAGTGCCACCTATCAATGCACATCAGTACCACCTATCAGTGCCCATCAGTGCCACCCATCAATGCCCATCAGTGCTGCCTATCAATGCCCATCAGTGCCACCTATCAGTGCCCATCAGTACCACCTATCAGTGCCCATCAGTGCCACTTGTCAATGCCCACCAGTGCCACCTATCAGTGCTGCCTATCAATGCCCATCAGTGCCACCTATCAGTGCTGCCTATCAATGCCCATCAGTGCCACCTATCAGTGCCCATCATTGCCACCTAGCAGTGCCCATCAGTGCCACCTATCAATGCTCATAATTGCCACCATTCAGTGCCCATCAGTGCCACCTATCAATGCTTATCAGTGCCACCTATCAGTGCCCATCAGTGCTGTCTATCTGTGCCACCTATCGGTGCCCATCAGTGCCCCATATCAATGTTCATCAGTGCTACATATCAGTACCGCCTATCAGTGCCCACCAGTGCTGCATATTAGTGCCTCCTCATCAGTGCCCTTCAGTGCTGTCTAATCAGTGCTTATCAATGCTGCCTCATCGGTGCAGCCTCATCGGTGCAGCCTCATCAGTGCCGTCTCATCAGTGCCCATCAGTGCAGCCTCATCAGGCCTTATTTACAACATTTTTCAACAGAAACTAAGAAATTCTTTTATTTTTTTTTCAAACTTTTTGTTCTTTATTCATATTTTTAGCAAAAAATAAAAACCCCAGTGGCGATTGAATACCACCAAAAGAAAGCTCTATCTGTTTAAAAAAAATGATAAAAATGTCATATAGGTACAGTGTTGTATGACCGCGCAATTGTCATTCAAAGTGTAACAGCGATGAAAGCTGAGAATTTGAAGGGAGTGAAAGTGCCCGGTATTGAAGTTGTTAAAAAAAAAAAAAAACCTTAGATGGGCATCTTTGCAACCGCAATATACTGGGATATGGGAAATGGTAGAGACATAAACACAGGTTGAACTGGATGGACTGGTGTCTTTATTCAACCTCCCTACCTACTATGTAATACACCACGACCACGAGGGTTCGAAAAAAATGCACATGATTGATGTTTGGCAATGCGGCACACCATAACGCACAGTATATACTTCACTCTGCCTGCAGTGACTTTCAGTTATGTGTGACGAGCATTCCTAATGATGACAATGGTAAACTGTGTATCGCTTTGATTGACTGCTTGGTCTGAAGTGTTCCCCCCCCCCCCCCCCCCGCCCAGTCACTATGCAGGTGGCAGTGTCGGCGTCCTGCATCGTTATCTCAGGAGAGTCGAAGGTTTTCTTGCGTATTGTCTACATAACGAGGACATGAATGGGTGAGGAGACACCGCGACTTCCAGTCAACAGCTTCCCAAGCAGCTAATTAATAGCAACAGGAATTTGTCCCTGCCAGATTAATGAGCGGGTGCGTGAGGTCTGGGCGAACAATTAGCAGGCGTCTTAATTGGACGAGAGATTCTCGACAAAAAACAGATTGTGCAACGCTTTTGGCTGCCGAGATCAGCATCTCCTAGAGCACAAGTGTCAAACACAAGGCCCGCGGGCCAAATCCGGCCCTCAATGCCGTTTCATGTGGCCCTCGCACCTCTACTGCATCTGCTGCACCCAGGGCCGGTGCTACATATAGGCAAGGTAGGCGCCGGCCTAGAGCGCACATCAGTGGGGGGGGCGGTGCTCGCCCTCCCTCTCTGTCTCCCTCCTTCTCTGCATCACTCTCTCCCTTCCATTGTCCATCACTTGTGAAGTAGCATACCTTGAGTCCCAACAGTCCCAAGGGCATACAGCAATGAGAGTCCAAAAGTGGAGCTGTCAAATTGAAGCTCTGATGTCGGGAAGGGTGGGGCCGATATGCAGGGCTCCACCCCTTTGTTTCATGCATAGAAAAAACAGCCAGCAGTTACACATTGGTGGGCGGGGAAGAAGGTGGCAGGGGGAGGGACCAACTACTGCATGTGCAACCACAACTTTGTATAATTCAGGTTGATTATACAGAGCTGTGGGTGCATATGCAGTAGTTGGTCCCACCCCCTGCCACCTTCATCCCCGCCCACCAATGTATAAATGCTGACTGTTTTGTCTATGCAGGGGACAAAGGGGCGGAGTCCCGCATATCGGCCCCACCCTTCCCGACATCACAGCGTTAATTTCACAGCTCCACTCATGGACTCACACTGTACAATGCCCTTCTGAACCTTGCATTCTGTATGAAATGCACTCCTAAACCTTGCACTCTGTACAATGCATTCCTGAACCTGCACTCTGTACAATGCACTTCTGAACCTTGCACTCTGTACAATGCCCTTCTGAACCTGCACTCTGTACAATGCACTTCTGAACCTGCAATCTGTACAATGCACTTCTGAACCTTGCACTCTGTACGAAACGCACTCCTGAACCTTGCACCCTGTACGAAACTCACTCCTGAACCTTGAACCCTGTACGAAACGCACTCCTGAACCTTGCACCCTGTACAAAACTCACTCCTGAACCTTGCACCCTGTACGAAACTCACTCCTGAACCTTGAACCCTGCACAACGCACTCCTGAACCTTGCACCCTGTATGAAACGCACTCCTGAACCCTGCACCCTGTACTAAACGCACTCCTGAACCTTGCACCCTGTACGAAACCCACTCCTGAACCTTACACCCTGCACAGCGCACTCCTGAACCTTGAACCCTGTATAACACATTTCTGAACCTTGCACCCTATATGAAATGCACCCCTGAACCTTGCACTCATGTACAAAACGCACTCTTGAATCCTTCCACAATAAGCATACTGCACTCATGGGCAGGGCAAAGTGGGAGGAGTCAGAGGTGGAGCCGGGAGGCAGCAAAATCAGGTTTCGCCTAGGGTGTCAAAAATCTTTGCACCAGCCCTGGCTGCACCACCCTCATGGCTGCACCACCCTCATCTCTGCCCCAACTTGTCTCAGCAGACGGCAGCAGAGAGGAGAACAGAACTCCTCTGCCAGATCCTGTGCTTCTCCATGCAGCTGCAGAGAGGCTTGTCTCTTTCACATCCCTATCTCAGCAGAGAGTAAGACAGAACTCCTCCTACAGATCCTGCACCTCTTTGTGCAGCCGCAGCACTCCCTCGCCTCCAGCTCCATTGGTCTCAGAATTCAGCAGGCTATGGCACATGACTACAGCCCTCCTCTTGTCCCCCTCCAGACCCTGCAGTTTCTGCTTCCCAGCTCCACCCCCAGCAGCACATGGCAAGGGAGGGTGGGAGACTCTTGACTTCTGATGGTGGGGGGCTACAGAAAGAACCGACCATCTGAGGGCGATCATATTGCTGATGAGGCCCGCAATGATTAGATTTTGATACCCCTGTCCTAGAGGGTCCTGGATCTCAGAGAAGAACAAACAACAGACAACCCAGTAATTCGGTGGACAGTACCCGCTATTGGCGAATGTTTGGGTATAAAGGAACATTTGACCCCCCCCCCCCCCCCCACCACCGCCATAGTTACCCAGCAGAAAGTAAGAACAATCCTACTTTCAACTACTTGCCCACCGGGCCAATTCTGACACTTCTCACATACTACACTATATTACCAAAAGTATTGGGACGCCTTTACACGCACATGAACTTTAATGGCATCCCAGTCTTAGTCCGTAGGGTTCAATATTGAGTTGGCCCACCCTTTGCAGCTATAACAGCTTCAACTCTTCTGGGAAGGCTGTCCACAAGGTTTAGGAGTGTCTATGGGAATGTTTGACCATTCTTCCAGAAGTGCATTTATGAGGTCAGGCACTGATGTTGGACGAGAAGGCCTGGCTCGCAGTCTCTGCTCTAATTCATCCCAAAGGTGTTCTATGGGGTTGAGGTCAGGACTCTGTGCAGGCCAGTCAAGTTCCTCCCCCCAAAACTGGCTCATCCATGTCTTTATGAACCTTGCTTTGTGCACTGGTCAAAATCATTTGGTGGAGGGGGGATTATGGTGTGGGGTTGTTTTTCAGGGGTTGGGCTTGGCCCCTTAGTTCCAGTGAAGGGAACTCCTAAGGGTCAGCATACCAAGACATTTTGGACAATTTCATGCTCCCGACTTTGAGGGAACAGTTTGAGGATGGCTCCTTCCTGTTCCAACATGACTGCGCACCAGTTCACAAAGCAAGGTCCATAAAGACATGGATGAGCGAGTATGGGGGAGGAACTTGACTGACCTGCACAGAGTCCTGGCCTCAACCCGATAGAATACCTTTGGAATGAAATAGAGTGGAGACTGTGAGCCAGGCCTTCTCTCCAACATCAGTGCCTGACCTCACAAATGTGTTTCTGGAAGAATGGTGAAACATTCCCATAGACACACTCCTAAACCTTGTGGACAGCCTTCCCAGAAGAGTTGAAGCTGTTATAGCTGCAAAGGGTGGGCCAACTCAATATTGAACCCTACGGACTGAGACTGGGATGCCATTAAAGTTCATGTGTGTGTAAAGGCAGGCGTCCCAAAACTTTGGTATCCCTTGTAATAGAAATAAGCATGACAGGTCCTCTTTAATGTGAGATCTGGGGTCAAAAAGACCTCACACCTCACATCTACATTAAAAAAGAAAAAAGGAAAAAAAAAAAAAAAAAAATTCATCATTAAAGAAAATGGGCTCTTTAAAACCGTTGCTAGGACGTATGACGTCGGTCTGGTCCTCCAAGGCCATAGAGTGGAATGGGGGCCATCTTCCCCCACTCAACTTCCTGCCTGAGAGAACAGCGGACCCTATCGTTTTCCCCGCTACCGACGGCTCCCGTAAGGGGAGAAAATGACTGGGAAGCTGCTGGGGGGGGGGGCACCTCTCCCGCTGCCCATAAAGGTGATCCCATGGCGAATCCTCTGCTGGGACCACCCTTATGTGAAAGAGGACCGCCCGCCGTTTTAAAAAATACCGGGTTTATGGCAGCTATCTGCTGCCATAACCCTGGTATTTATTGTCAAAGCACCGACGTAAAACTGCGGCGGGCGGTCCATAAGTGGTTAACTTTATTGCTATCACAAGGTATGAAGAACATCCCTTGTGACAGCATGTGTCATGACAGGTCCTCTTTATGGAGAGACCTGGGGTCAATTAGACCTCAAATCTCTCCTCTGACCTCCAATGCAGCCGGTCAGACACACATCAGTCCGATCGGCTTCTTTTCTGGCCGCTAACGTTCAGGTAAACAGAGAGGCAGAACGGGAAGTGACTAAATCCTTGTTGCTTCTGGTTTCCGGGGTCACAGAGAGGGAGGAAAAACGTCAGTTCCTCTCTCTGTGTAGTGCCGCCATTGCCGCTGGTTGCATTGCTGCTTGGCTCTGCGACAAAGGCCAGGAAAGGCGGAGGGGGGAAGGGAGCCCTTCCGTCACCCACAGAAGTGACTGGAATCACTCGCTGGGTGCAATTTATGCCACCGGGATGATGCCTGCAGGTGTCTCCCAGTATAACCACTTCAACCTAAAGATGCCCATGGACGTCCTACGGTCTTGAGGTGGTTAAGCGTCCTTTCACAGCTGCGCATTTTTGCTGTGCGATTCCTGAAAAGTGGTTGAAGCTAAAGATGAAGAATCCCATTATTCTCAATGTTACTCGCAGGCTGAAAATGTTGCCACCGAGATGATGCCTGCAGGTTCCTCCTGGTATAACCAGCTCAACCTAAGGATGTCCATTGATGTCCTAGGGCCTTAAAATAGTTATGCGTCCTTTCACAGCTGAGCATGTTTGTGGTGCAATTCCTGAAAAAAGGTCAAAACTAAAGATGAAAAATCCAATTATTCTCAATGTTACCCGCAGGCTGAAAATGTTGCTACCGGGATGATGCCTGCAGGTTCGTCCCAGTATGATCACTTTAATCTAAGGATGTCCATGGAAGTCCTACAGTATTGAAGTGGTTAAGCGTCCTTTTACAGCTCTGCATTTTTGTTGTGCGATTCCCGAAAAAGGGCGAAGCTAAGGAAGAAAAATCCAACTATTCTCAATGTTACTCGCCAGCTGAAAATGTTGCCACCGGGATGATGCCTGCAGGTTCCTCCTGCAATAACCACTTCAACCTAAGGATGTCAATGGTTGTCTTACAGTCTTCAAGTGGTTATGCGTCCTTTCACAGCTGAGAATTTTTGTTGTGCAATTCCTGAAAAAGGGAGAAGCTATGGATGAAGAATCCCATTATTCTTAATGTTACTTGTAGGCTGAACATTTTGCTATCGGGATGATGCCTGCAGGTTCCTACTGGTATAACCACTTTAGCCTAAGGATGTCCATGGACGTCCTACGGTCTTGAAGTGGTTAAGCATCCTTTTACAGCTGAGCATTTTTGTTTTGCGATTCCCGACAAAGGACGAAGCTAAGGAAGAAAAATCCAAATATTCTCAATGTTACTCGCTGGCAGAAAATTTTGCCACGGGGATGATGCCTGCAGGTTCCTCCTGGTATAACCACTTCAATCTAAGGATGTCCATTGATGTCCTACGGCCTAAAATAGTTATGCGTCCTTTCACAGCTGAGCATGCTTGTTGTGCAATTTCTGAAAAAAGGTCGAAGCTAAAGATTAAAAATCCAATTATTCTCAATGTTACTCGCAGGCTAAAAATGTTGCTACCGGGATGATGCCTGCAGGTTCATCTTGGTATAACCACTTTAACCTATGATGCCTGCAGGTTCCTCCCGGTATAACCATCTCAACCTAAGGATGTCCATGGACGTCCTACGGTCTTGAAGTGGTCATGCGTCCTTTCACAGCTGAGCATTTTTGTTGTGCGATTTCTGAAAAAAGGTTGAAGCGGTAAATGAAGAATCCAATTATTCTCAATGTTACTCGCCGGCTGAAAATGTTGCCACCAGGATAACCACTTCAGCCTAAGGATGTCCATGGATGTCCTAGGGCCTTAAAATAGTTATGCGTCCTTTCACAGCTGAGCATGTTTGTTGTGCAATTCCTGAAAAAAGGTCGAAGCGAAAGATGAAAAATCCATTTATTCTCAATGTTACTCGCCGGCAGAAAATGTTGCCACTGGGTTGATGCCTGCAGGTTCCTCCTGGTATAACCATCTCAACCTAAGGGTGTCCATGGACCTCCTACGGTCTTAAAGTGGTCATGCGTCCTTTCCCAGCTGAGCATTTTTGTTGTGCGATTCCTGAAAAAAGGTTGAAGCTGAAGAATCCAATTATTCTCAATGTTACTCGCAGGCTGAAAATTTTGCCACCGGTATGATGCCTGCAGGTTCCTCCTGGTATAACCAATTCAACCTAAGGATGTCTATGGACATCCTATGGTCTTCAAGTGGTTAAGCGTCCTTTTACAGCTGAGCATTTTTGTTGTGCGATTCCCGAAAAAGGGCGAAGCTAAGGATGAAGAATTCAATTATTCTCAATGTTTCTTGCAGGCTGAAGATTTTGCTATCGGGATGATGCCTGCAGGTTCCTCCTGGTATAACCACCTCAACCTAAGGATGTCCATGGATGTCCTACGGTCTTGAAGTGGTCATGCGTTCTTTCACAGCTGAGAATTGATGTTGTGCAATTCCCGAAAAAAGGTTGAAGCTGAAGTTGAAGAATCCCATTATTCTCAATGTTACTCACCGGCTGACAATGTTGCCACCGGGATGATGCCTGCAGGTTCCTCCCGGTATAATAACTTTTTATGGATTTAAGAGTGCTAAAGATTATTTGCTTAAGTGGCTGGAGGTCTCAGTCCACCCAAAAGTGGGATTTCGTTTCTGGGTGGAGCTGCAATGGAAAAACAACGATATTTTCAGCATGCGTATAATCTGTGTGCTACCATCCCCTGACTGTACTGTAAATACATCTTTATCTAGCAATAAGCCTGCAATGTGTTTTCTAAACAGAAGCCTCCAGATCCATCACCTATTTCCTGTTATGGCAGACGGGATGGTGGGTTCCGATGTATAATATTTCCCTCCAGACAAAGGAAACATGACCTTGTCTGCTCTCTTCTACAGTTCATGAGAGAGAGAATCCTTTCAGCAAATTAGTCTCCCCTCCAGGGAAAAAATGATCCAGGTAAAGAGGTGATGTATGTCAAAGCCCCCGGGGTGCCATTGGTGGTCTTCCTCCCCTAGGATGGTGTGCAAAGCCTATATATGCCATCCATGTAAAGTACTCCTAGTATTACATACCCAACAAAGACCTTCTCTGATCGGCATATAACAAGTTCCGCTCCCACCCCTGTACACCCCCTTTGGACCAAAGCTATTAGGCTACAACTTTATTATTACTTGAGATAACAAAGTAATACATATATAACTTTTTTTTTTTATAATAAGTTTTTCTTTTCTTTTTATTCTTTTATTTTTTAATATTTTATTATCATTATATTTTAATATGATTTTATCATTATATTTTAATATGTTTTTAATTTGTAGTTATTATATGTTACTAATATTTTATTATTATATTTTTATTTTATTTTTTTAAATATTTATTAATTTTTTATTATTGTATTACAATATTTTATTTTCTCTATAGTTTATTTTTTACAATTTTTTTTATAATTATATTTTAATATATTTATTACTATATTTTTATTATCATTATATTTTAATATAATTATATTTTTTTTATTCTTTCATTTTTTATTTTTTATTGTTTATTAATGTATTACTATATTTTAGTATTTTCTTTTACTATTTTACTTTTTATTATTTTAATATTTTCTATTTTTATTATATTTTAATAGGATTTTTTATTTTTATATTTTAATATTATTTTAGTAATACATTTTAAAGAGGAAGTAAACTCTTGAAAAACTTTTTTCTTTTTTTTACCCTGCAAAGTAAATACATAATGTGCTAGTATGCATCGCATACTAGCACATTATGTGACACTTACCGGTAACAAAGCCCGCGTTGTCCCTGCTGCCGGCGCATCCATCTTCACCCGTCTTCTTCTGGGTCTTTAAAGACGTCATCGGCTGCATGCACTGTAAATATCTCCTAAATGGTGCAAGTTTAGGAGATATTTATAGCACCTATAGCTAAGCCTCAATATAGGCTTACCTTTAGGTAAAAGTAATTAAAGTGGGTTTACAACCACTTTATTATTTTATTTTGTATTCTTTTTTTTTTTTTTTTTTTTTAAATGTTTTATTTTATTAATGTATTACTATTATTTTAGTAACTTTTTTCTAGTTTACTTGTTTTAGCATTATATTTTAATATTATTATTATAATTATTATCATTATTGTTATTATTTTATTGCTATATTTTAATATTATTGTATTATTATATGTTAATATTCTTTTTATTCTTTATATTTAATATTTGTTTTCTATTTTATATGTTATCATTATATTTTATGATTATTTAAACATTTTTATGACATTCCTAGGCAAAAAAAAGTAGTAGAACTATCAAAAAAAAAAAAAAAAGTGTTGATTGTCAGTTGACAATAAAAACAAATAGTGTCACTGTAGATAAAAATTTTACATTTTATTCTATCATTTGTCTCATTTGAAGTGACACTAAAATTATGAGTCTTATACAAAGCATTGAAAAGTTAATAACAGTTTCAAATAAATCTTTTTTTTTTTTTTTCCAGTGTTGCACTTTCATTTTTTTTCTAATGCATTTAATAAAAAAATAAAAAAAAAATAAAAAAGCAATACATTTTGCCATAATGCACATCATATTAGTACATTATGGCAGAATTGCCTGCCAGGCGATCCCCTTCTATTTTCCATTTCCTTGTCTTCACTGATGGGCACTGATAGGCTGCACTGACGGGCACTGATAGGCTGCACTGATGGGCACTGATGAGGCAGCACTGATGGGCACTGATGAGGCTGCACTGATGGGCACTGATAGGCTGCACTGACGGGCACTGATAGGCTGCACTGATGGGCACTGATGAGGCAGCACTGATGGGCACTGATGAGGCTGCACTGATGGGCACTGATAGGCTGCACTGACGGGCACTGATAGGCTGCACTGATGGGCACTGATGAGGCAGCACTGATGGGCACTGATAGGATGCACTGATGGGCACTGATGAGGCTGCACTGATTGCCACTGATAAGGCAGCACTGATGGGCAGCACTAATGGGCACTGATAGGTGGCACTAATTTGCACTGAGAGGAAGCACTAATGGGTAATGATAGGTGACACTGATTGGCACTGATGAGACAGCACTGATAGGCGTCACTGATGATGTCCTCCCAGATCGCACCTCTGGCAGCGACACAATCTGACTGATCACTGTACCGACCCGCTGCTAGTACCATGTGATTGCTGTGACCAATCACAGCAGATCACATGACAATTGTAGACAATAGATGGCTTCCTTTCATGCCATTCATTGTAAACAATTGTGTAGCTAGCTGTGATTGGTCACAGTGATCACATAGTACAGGCAAGGCCAATCACAGCCCATCTGTACCATGTGATTAGCTTTGGCTAATCACAACAAAAGGCACTGAATGAACCAGTTTCATTCAGTAAAAATGGTTACTTATATCAATGAAATTCATTGGTATAAGCAATCATAATGTGTAAAAAAAAAAAAATAGTAACATGGTATTGCTCTGTACTTTTTTTGGGTGACAGGCGTCCCGCGATTCTGTTTGCACGATTTTACCGCGATTCATCAGGCGACAATCGTGCCATGTTTGGGGTGCCATTGCAAGTCACAGAAATTGCACAGGTGTCCCATAATTTGCAAGGATTTGGGGTCACGGGCAGAATCGCGGCAAATCTGCCCGCAATCCGAGAAGGCTATATGTGAATGGAGCCCTAAATCATTTTGTTTCGTCATATTTGTTATGCTAGAAAGATTCCTTTTCGGAATTAGTCTTTTGCAAATTGAATTCAAAATTCAAAATTTTAATTTGTTCAAAATTCTAATTTATTGAAAATCTAAATTTCAGAAGATGGCTGTATTGTATTTTTTTTGTATTCTATTATATTCTTTTATTTGCTATTCTATGCTATTTTATTCTGTTCTATTCTATGCTATTCTATTCTTTTATTTTCTATTATGTTATTTTATTTTCTATTCTATTCTTTTCTATTCTATTCTTTTATTTTTCTATCTATTTTCTAAATTTTGGAAGATGGCTGGATTTGTTCTATTTTATTCTATTTCCATCTATTCTAATTTTCTCTGTTCTATTCTATTATTTTATTTTCTATTCTTTTCTATTCTTTTTCTCTTCTGATCTTTTTTTTCCTATTCTATTCTTTTCTTTTCTATCCATTTTCTAAATTTTGGAAGACAGCTGTATTTGTTCTACTTTATTCTATTTTCATCTATTCTATTTTTTTCTATTCTATTCTTTTATTTTCTATGCTATTCTATGCTATTCTATTATTTTATTTTATATTCAATTTTTTATTTTATATTCTATTCTTTTATTTTATATTCTATTCTATTTTTTCTATTCTTTTATTTTATATTTTATTCTATGTTGTTCTATTCTATTATTTTATATTATATTATATTCTTATATTGTATATTCTATTCTATATTGTTCTATTCTATTCTTTTCTATTCTTTTATTTTATATTTATTTATTTTTTTTCTATTCTGTTCTTTTCTTTTCTATTCTTTTATTTTCTATCTATTTTCTAAATGTTGGAAGACGGCTGTATTTATTCTACTTTATGCTATTTTCATCTATTCTATTTTTTTCTATCCTATTCTTTTATTTTCTATGCTATTCTATGCTATTCTATTATTTTATTTTCTATTAAATTTTTTTATTTTCTATTCTATTCTTTTATTTTATATTCTATTTGATTTTTTTCTATTCCTTTATTTTATATTCTATTGTATTCTTTTATTTTGTATTCTATTCGATGTTGTTCTATTCTACTATTTTATATTCTATTATTTTATTGTATATTCTATTCTATATTGTTCTATTCTATTCTTTTCTATTCTTTTATTTTATATTTATTTATTTTTTCTATTCTGTTCTTTTCTATTCTTTTATTTTCTGTCTATTTTCTAAATGTTGGAAGATGGCTGTATTCGTTCTACTTTATGCTGTTTTCATCTATTCAATTTTTTTTTTTATCTTATTCTTTTATTTTCTATTCTATTCTATTCTATGCTATTTTATTCTATTCCTTTCTATTCTTTTATTTTCTATTCTATTCTTTTCTATTCTATTATTTTCTTTTCTATTCTGTTCCTTTATTTTCTATTTTGCACGCATTCCTGCATTGCATAAATGTGAGCCTAGCCTAGCTGTACTGTATGTTGGAGAACCTGCGTTTGGCATCCTGGGTATGACAGTTCCGCTTTCATGCAGGAAAATCATTATTCCTCTTACAGATGTATAATATGTACGGAGCTGGCAGGCGCGGGGCACGTCCCAGCAGGCCTGTATTACTTTGGCGCAGAGCGTACGGTGGGGGGGTGGGCTCACTTGAAAACGCGGCGTGATCGGGGGGGCTTTGTTGTTGTCACATAAGAATTTTCAATGAGAGAATAAAAACGGCGGAAAGCTGAGCAGAGAAAGATTACAGCTCTGCAAATATGAACTTTGCACCATCTAGAAAGGATCGGAGAATTCCGCGTCCTGGGAGTGTCTGCGGATCACAAATAAAGGACATTCCAGTGATGTACAGTATACACGAGGTGTGACTATTCTACACAGGTGTATGTTGTATACCCCCCCCCCCCCCATCACCTATTTACCCATATTCCTACTATACAGGATTTACACAGCTCAGCCATAACATTATGACCACCCACCATACTCTGTCTAGGCATGGACTCCACTAGACCTCTGAAGGTATGCTGTGGTATCTGGCACCAAGCCATCAGTAGCAGATCCTTTAAGTCCTCTAAGTTTTGAGGTGGGGCCTCCATGGATTGGACTTGTTTTTCCAGCACATCCCACAGATGCTCGATTAGCTTGAGATTTGAAGAATATGGAGGCCAAGTCAACACCGCAAACTTGTTTTTGAGTTCTTTATACCATTCTTGAATTCGTCACTCCAGGTCACCTTCTTCCATTGCTCTGTGGTCCAGTTCTGAAAAGCCCATTGTAGGAGCTTTCGGCTGTGGACACGGGTCAGCATGGGCACCATAGACGTGGGCATAGGGTGTGCCTGGGCGGCTGGGCCCACCCTAATCACTCTGTGTGGCACAGATTTCCCCCTGTTTAAGGGCTCTTTCACACTAGGGAGTCAGTCGGCGGACTCTGTTTTTCTCAGCAGGGAATCGATCCGCCGATCCCCCGCTGAGCAGGAGGATGACGCCTGTGTCTCCTCGCTGTGTGCCTCTGGTACCCTCATACACAGGAAACTGAGATGCTCTGTGTGCTGACACCTATCTATCAGAACCTACATTCACTTTATCGGAAATTTCAGCTCCAGTAGCTCTTCTATTGGGTCAGACTCCATGGGCCAGCCTTCGCTTCCCATCAATGAGCCTTGGCCGCCCAGGACCCTGTCACCAACTTTCCTTACTTGGATCACTTTTGGTCGGTCCTGACCACTGCAG
This sequence comes from Pelophylax lessonae, assembly GCF_965119305.1. Taxonomy (NCBI): domain Eukaryota; kingdom Metazoa; phylum Chordata; class Amphibia; order Anura; family Ranidae; genus Pelophylax; species Pelophylax lessonae. The sequence continues at coordinate 22,177,271 of NC_138775.1, read as the reverse complement.
ACCGAGATAATCCCACAAAAGCTGCAGTTTTGAAGTTGCGCTGACCCAGTTGTCCAGCCATTACAAAGTGTTCCTTGTCAGAGGCACCCAAATCCTTATTCTTGTCTATGTTTTCTGCTTTCAACACATCAGCTTCAGGGACAACATGTTCACCTAATATATCCCATCCACTTTCATATGCCATTGCAATGAGATAATCAATGTTATGCGCTTCACCTGTCAGTGATTATAATGGCATGGCTGATCGGTGTATAGAGTGCCAACAGTTTGCACATCACGTTACAATATAAAAGTAGACAGTATGGTTCCCATACAATTTAATACAAGGTGGTTAGGAGGGCCCTGCTCCCAGGAGCTTACAATCTAAAAGGGACAAGTGATAGAAATGTTTATAACTGGGGGATGAGTTGATGGAGAAAGTAAAAGTAGAGATGTGCACGACTGAGAAATTTGTTTTGTTTCGTTTGTTAAGGTAATCATTTTGTTTTGTCATATTCGTTATCTTAGAATGATTTAGAATTTCGATTTTTATATTCAGATTTTTTATTTTTTTTTTCAAATCAATTCAAAATTCGAAATGTGAATTTATTTGAAATTCGAATTTTGGAAGATGGCTATATTCATTCTATTTTATTCTATTCTCATCTAAATTTTTTACTATTCTATTCTACAACTTTATTTTCTATTCTATTCTATTTTGTTCTATTATTCTATTCTTTTCTGTTCAATTCTTTTATTTATTTTTATTTATTTTTTTCACAATAGATCCTTTTTCTTTTTCTTTTCTATTCTATTCTTTTCTATTCAATTCAAATTCTATTTTTTTCTATTCGAAATTCGAATTTCAGAAGACGTTTATATTCTCACACTACAGCCCCGTACACACGTAGCGATTGTCGGCCGTAAATATTCGGCCGCCGAACGATCGGCCGATTGTCGGCTTGTTAGTATGATGCTTCCGACAACCGACTCCGACTTTTCGGCCGAACAGAATCGGGTGTGCAGGCTATAAAATTTTTGTTGGCCGTCACCAGAACGGCCGATTGTTCGCCAGTCAGTACAGAATTCGGCCGACTAACAGCAGATGAGCAAGACTGGGCATGCTCAAAGAAGAAAAAACACACGGAAAGTTAACCAATCACATGGCATCACTTCTGCAGTCGGCTGTTGTTGGCCGACAAAATTCGTGTGCAGTCTTTAGCACTTTTCAAACCACAGGACAGCACCGGACAAAAGACAGCCGATCGTTCGGCCGACATTCGGTACATGTGTACGGGGCTTAAGGCGACACGACTCCTTACTACTTCGGGGGCGACTTGTGCATTACCATGCACCACGACTTCGGAGCGACTTGCACAGAGTTCACATAATGGAAGTCTATGCAAGTCGCTCCGAGGTCGCCCCAAAGTAGTGCAGGACCCTTTTACTAAGTCGGAGCGACTTGTGTCGCTCCTATTAGAACGGGTCCTGTAGCGGTCAATGGACCGCGAGGGAGCGCGACTTGTCAGGCTGACAAGTCGCCTGACAAGTCGCGCTAGTGTGGACCGGCTCTAAAAGTAAGAAAAAGTATTACATTATATATAGTAACATATAACTTATACAACAAAAGCATATACAAAGGCAAACAGTAACAGCGTATTTAAGCACAAGATATTCGTGATAGTAATGGTTAGAGTACATGTATTAAGTTTTGGGTTGGAAAAAAAATAAAATAAAATAATACAGTATGAAAAAAACGTATTCACATGGGGTAAAATACATGTATAAATCCAAATAAAATAAAATTATTTTCTATTCTGTTCTGTTCTATTCTAGTCTATTCTTTTATTTTCTATTCTAGTCTATTTTTATTTTCTATTCAATTCTATTTTTTTATTCTACTCTATTTAGCAGCCTAAGTAGGAATCATTATCTTATTTCACTTTTTAACCTAATTACTACTGCATTTTCTATTCTATTCTATTCTTTTCTGTTCCATTCTTTTATTTATTTTTATTTTTTTTTTTTCACAATCGATCTTTTTAAAAGTAAGAAAAAGTATTACATTATATATGGTAATATATAATTTATACAACAAAAGCATATACAAAGGCAAACAATAACAGCGTATTTAAGCACAAGATATTTGTGATAGTAATGGTTAGAGTACACGTATTAAGTTTTGATTGTGGATAGAAAAAATAAATAAATAAATAATACAGTACGAAAAAACGTATTCATGTGGGGTAAAATACACGTATAAAATCCAAATAAAATAAAATTATTTTCTATTCTATTCTGTTCTGTTCTTTTCTAGTCTATTCTTTTATTTTCTATTATATTCTATTTTTATTTTCTATTCTATTCTATTTTTTTATTCTACACTATTCAGCAGCCTAAGTAGGAATCATTATCTTATTTAACTTTTTAACCTTGCTGTATTTCTTGTAGTATGTTTCCATTTCGGAATTTGAATTTTGGAAGACAGCTCTATTTGTTCTATTTTATTCTATTCTCATGTATTTTATTTTTTCTATTTTATTCTTTTTTATTCCTTTATTTTCTATTCTGTTCTATTCTTTTCTATTCTGTTCTATTCAGTTTTATTCTATTTATTTCTATTATATTCTGTTTTATTCTATTCTTTTATTTTCTATTTTATTCTATTTGTTCATTTTCTATTTTATTCTCTTCTTTTCTTTTATTTTCTATTGCTTAGCGTTATTTTCTTTTTTATTCTATTAATATTAGCAGCCTAAGTAGGAATCATTATCTTATTTCACTTTTTTTTAAATTCTTTATTTATTGTAATGCCACTTGAACAAACAATAATCAACAGACAAAAACTATTTCACTTTTATACCTTACTGTATTAATTGTAATATGTTTCTATTTAGAATTCCAATTCATTTTTGGATAATTCATTTTCATATAATTTCTTACGGATTCCCTGAAATTTGTTACTGCTGTGATTCAGAAATTCGGATACATCTGACTTTCCGAATAATGAAAAATTAGTCCGAATTTAGATTCGTAGTGAAGCTAATTGCACATGTCTAATGCCTCGTACACACGCAACAATTGTTGGCCGTGAATTTTTGGCCAACGTCCGATCGGCCGATTGTCGGCTTGTTAGTATGATGCTTCCGACAACCGACTCCGACTTTTCGGCCAAACAAAATCTAGTGTGCAGGCTATAATATTTTTGTTGGCCGTCACCAGAACGGCCGATTGTTCGTCAGTGAGTACAGATTTCGGCAGACAAAATTCAGATGAGCAACAATGGGCATGCTCAGAGAAGAAAAAACACACGGAAAGTAAACCAGCACATGACATCACTTCTGAAGTTGGTTTTTGTTGGCCGAGAAAATTTGTGTGCAGTCTAGGCACATTTCAACCAACACAACAACACTAGACAAAAGACGGCCGATCGGTCGGCCGATAATCGTTGCGTGTGTACAAGGCTTAAGTAAACGCTCAGCTGTTAAGTGGAGGTGGAATAGGGGCTTCCCTGAAGAGATGAGTTTTCAGAGATCACCTAAAGGCAGGCAGAGTAAGAAGTACAACTGGACAGGTTGGGGTAGGGAGTTTCAGAGGAAGGGAGAGGCTCTGGAGAAGTCCTGGAGGCGAGCATGGAATGGGGTAATGGGGGAACTGGAGATCTGGGGAGGAGAGAAAGGGACTGTTTGGGTAGGATTTTGAAATGAGGTTGGGGGCAGAGTTGTAGATGGTTTTGTATGCTGTTTTTTTATCTTATTTTATCTGTTGGATGAGTGGAAGCCGGTGGAGGGATTGGCAGAGAGGGGCGATGCCCAGCTTTCCTGTGAGGCTGTGTTTAGGCATAGTGGCATCACCTGCACCTCCCTGAAAAATGAAAAGCTTTATTTTTATGATTTTTTTTTATATGTATTTTAGGGGCTTTTAGTAAAGCAACACTTTTATCTTTATGGAAGGTCCACTTTATTGTGTCCATCTTTAATCTGCAATCTTTAGATGATCATCATGACATTGGGATCCTCTCCACAGCAAATCGAAACACATGAGGATTATTTCAATTGCTTTTTGTCTTATTTTTTGAGAAACATCAAAGAGAAAACTGAGCTGCTGAAGGAAGCAATTTATTCTTTTGTATTTAGTGCGGTCATAGCCTGGGTTGTGATCAAACAGTCCATTTTTTTATTTTTTGCTTTTTTTAAAATGAAGTTGCAAGCCCGTGTCTGGCTCCATTCAGAAATGTAGGTCAAAAAATATGACCAAAAATGTCTGTTGAATTTAAAGTGGTTGTAAAAGTAAAAGGTTTTTTACCTTGAAGCAGGGAAGATAAACTCAATTTCACCAAGGGCTGCATCGACATTATGGTATTCCTCAAAGGGCCGGTTGAATCTGTGAGACTATGTATGCAGAGTTCAGGAGTGTGCTACATATAGAGTGCAGGGTTCAGGAGTACGCTCTGTACAGATTGTAGAGTTCAGGAGTGCGCTATGTGCAGAATTCAGGAGTGCGCTACATACAGAGTGCAGAGTTCAGGATTACGCTACGTACAGAGTTCAGGATTACGCTACATGCAGAGTGCAGAGTTCAGGATTACGCTACGTACAGAGTGCAGAGTTCAGGAGTATGCTACGTACAGAGTTTAAGAGTGCGCTGCGTACAGAGTACAGAGTTCAGGAGTGCGCTACGTACAGAGAGCAGAGTTCAAGAATGCACTACATACAGGGTGTAGAGTTCAGGATTACACTATGTACAGAGTGCAGAGTTCAGGAGTGTGCTACATACAGAATGCAGAGTTCAGGAGTGTGCTACGTACAGAGTGCAGAGTTCAGGATTACACTACGTACAGAGTATAGAGTTCAGGATTACACTACATACAGAGTGCAGAGTTCAGGAGTGCACTACGTACAGATTGCAGAGTTCAGGAGTGTGCTACGTACAGAGTGTAGAGTTCAGGATTACACTACATACAGAGTACAGAGTTCAGGATTACGCTACGTACAGAGTGCAGAGTTCAGGATTACACTACGTACAGAGTGCAGAGTTCAGGATTACACTACGTACAGAGTGCAGAGTTCAGGATTACACTACGTACAGAGTGCAGAGTTCAGGAGTGCGCTACGTACAGAGTATAGAGTTCAGGATTATGCTACGTACAGAGTGCAGAGTTCAGGAGTTCGCTACGTACAGAGTGCAGAGTTCAGGAGTGCGCTAGGTACAGAGTTCAAGAGTGCGCTGCGTACAGAGTGCAGAGTTCAGGAGTGCGCTACGTACAGAGTTCATGAGTGCACTACGTGCAGAGTTCAGGAGTGCACTACGTGCAGAGTACAAAGTTCAGAAGTGTGCTACGTACAGAGTGCAGAGTTAAGGAGTGTACTGTGTACATGCAGGTTGTCCTTGGTCGTCATATGTTAATGTCATAAGAGCATGCAGAGCAGGCAAGCATTTGTGAGAGCCGCGAGTCGCCAAAAGGAAAGCTGTCCTCGTAAAGAGAGAAGGCTTCTGTGTTTACAAGTGATAGTGGTGAGCGGGGAGCAGAGGACGAGAGCCAGAGGTGGGGGAATAGAGTTCTGCCATGTTCTGGCTGAAAGAAAGCCCTGGCTGTAAGGGCCGGATTTGGCACCCGGGCCTTGTGTGGGCCGATTGGTCTGATGAAGGAGCACTACTGCTCATGCTCCGAAAATGCGTTACCGTCATCACGCTTGGTCCACGAGCGAGGCCAACATTCCACCGCAGTCTCAGATTGATTCTCCACACCTGATTGGGCTCCCTGGCGTCATCTCCCTGCTGCTGGACAGTCGGAAGACGGGACAAGTCATGGGACCAGGAAGAGACCCCGAGCCGTGAGGGCATATGTTATCCCAACTGTAAGTCTATTTATCTTTAAAGTGCTATAAAGTGTTGTCTGCTACACTCAGAGGCACCTTTCTTTCTTTCTTTCTTCTTGCCTGTTAGTTGGAACTGCTTCTGCCTTTTCATAGAGCTGCCCTCAGTGTCAGCGTGGTGCACTTCACACTATCAGAAGTCCATCCATCTCCCTGTCCTTTCTCTTCCCACCAAGATTTAGTTGGAGGACTGGTTCTTCAGCAGAGGCACCCAACATACATTCTCCTGATGTAAGGGGGGGACACTCATGGGGATCCAGATGTAAGGGGGGACTCTCATGGGGATCCAGATGTAAGGGGGGACTCTCATGGGGATCCAGATGTAAGGGGGGACTCTCATGGGGATCCAGATGTAAGGGGGGACTCTCATGGGGATCCAGATGTAAGGAGGCACTCTCATGGGGATTCTGATGTAAAGGGGGACTCTCATGGGGATCCAGATGTAAGGGGGACTCTCATTGGCACCCTAATGTAAGGGGGGACTCTCATGGGGACCCTAATGTAAGGGGAGACTCTCATGGGGACCCTGATGTAAGGGAGGACTCTCATTGGCACCCTAATGTAAGGGGGGGCTCTCATGTGGACCCTGATGTAAGGGGGGACTCTCATTCGCACCCTAATGTAAGGGGGGCTCTCATGTGGACCCTGATGTAAGGGGGGGGGGTCTCATTGGCACCCTAATGTAAGGGGGGACTCTCATGGGGACCCTGATGTAAGGGGGAACTCTCTTGGGGACCTTTATATAAATAGGGGGCTCTCATGGAGACCTTTATGTGAGGGGGGACTTTTATGGGAAACCTGATGTAATGGGGGACTCTCACAGGGATCCCAATGTAAAGGGGGACTCTCATTGGGACCCTGATGTAAGGGGGGACTCTCATTGGCACCCTAATGTAATGGGGGGACTCTCATGGGGACCTGATGTAAGGGGGGGCTCTCATGTGGACCCTGATGTAAGGGGGGACTCTCATTCGCACCCTAATGTAAGGGGGGCTCTCATGTGGACCCTGATGTAAGGGGGGGGGGTCTCATTGGCACCCTAATGTAAGGGGGGACTCTCATGGGGACCCTGATGTAAGGGGGAACTCTCTTGGGGACCTTTATATAAATAGGGGGCTCTCATGGAGACCTTTATGTGAGGGGGGACTTTTATGGGAAACCTGATGTAATGGGGGACTCTCACAGGGATCCCAATGTAAAGGGGGACTCTCATTGGGACCCTGATGTAAGGGGGGACTCTCATTGGCACCCTAATGTAATGGGGGGACTCTCATGGGGACCTGATGTAAGGGGGAACTCTCATGGGGACCCTTATTTAAATAGGGGGCTCTCATGGGGACCCTGATGTAAGAGGGGGAACTCTCATGGGGACCATGAGGTAACATTCCAACATCCAAAAAAAACACTTAAATCTCAGTTTTTTTTTGCCCCCTCCCATTTATCCCATAGAATTATGGAGAGGAGAATTATCCTGGACTAGTGATCATTGCATAGTACATAATACTGCTGGACATTGCAGCTGGTGGAGATGGAAGTTCTGTAGTCTGTTCTATGCCAGGGCTTCACTGAGTGCCCATACTTCACTAATGCTAGTGAAGAACCCCAGAGCTGGTGGTTGGAATGACCATACTGTACAACCTTACTGCACCTTAAACTGGTTATAAATCCTCACATATACGCAGGGAAGTGACTGGTGACTCACATAGACTAAACAAATCCTCCTACATAAGTTGTACCTGTTTATCTGCAGTATTCTCTTATCTACATCCGTTCAGAATTTACACAGAATCTCTCAGCTCTAAGAAGCAGGGGGCGGGGAGCTGAAGTTACATCAGTGAGGAGACCTCTGAGAGCTGATTGGAGGGATGGACACACACCCCTTCAAGCAGCACACAGGAACAAAGCTGAGGCTGTCAATCACAGGCTGTGTGCTGGAGCTTCCTCCCCTGACACCTTTTCCATCTCTTGGTGTCATGAAGACTTGTCAGAAGTGACTTATGCAGATAGCAGAGGAAGGAGGCAGCAGACAGAAATGACAATCAGTGCTCTGGATTGAGACAAGTACACACTATAGAGGGATATGCTTTGTTCATATCTCATGTCTGAGGTTTACAGCCACTTTAATGCCTCATTCGCATGAGTTCTCCGATCCGTACATTCTTGTGAAGGGCTGTTTTTAGCCACCCTGGGTGAACTCCATTGAAATCAATGAAAGCCAATCAGCAGGGCCATCTTACCGAATGGGCACGCTGGGCAGTTGCCCGGGGGCCCCACCTGCCCGGGGGGCCCCAACTGCCCAGCAACCCAGCCCCAGCCAAGCATTAGTCCCGATTCCCGTGTGCATCCCGCCGCCAAACTCAGCAGGTGGCAAGCATCTGTCGGCCCTGCGCTGCTGTCAGGCCACTTGGGCCGTGGAGGGAGTGCCCACAACTGCAGGAATGCCTGTTCGCCTCTACAGGAACAGGAACACACAGGACAGTCGAGTCTGACTTCCATCCGTGTATGTGCTCACCGGACCCAGCCACCGAACTTGGAAGCTGTCATTAGCCTGGCACTGCTGTACCAATAAATATCGCCTTATCGATAATTTGCATTTTTATTCTCCTGGTTGATTGGGTAGGCAGGGCCCCAGTGCACTGCATTGCCCTGGGCTCTTTAATGCTCTTAAGATGGCACTGCCAATCAGCTCCGTATGCATCCTGGAGAGCACGCCCATGAGGGTCCGGTGCCCAGATCTGAGTTTAGTTGGTCCGTGTCCTGATCTCTGCATCAAACCCGTATGGATGTGCGTTCCAGGATGCAAATGGAGGTCCATACAGCCGCCTATCAATGACTTTAACAAGCTGTCTGCACACCCTTGTATGGAGCACTGAGCATCCAAGGCGGCTGGTGAAGATAAGCCACTCACATCAGCCTGTTACCAAAGAGCGTACAATCTAATATACAGTATAAATATAAATATATAATAAATATACAATGTAAATTTATGAGACTGCTGTACTTACAGTATCTCACAAAAGTGAGTACACCCCTCACATTTTGGTAAATATTTTATTATATCTTTTCATGTGACAACACTGAAGAAATGACACTTTGCTACAATGTAAAGTAGTGAGTGTACAGCTTGTATAACAGTGTAAATTTGCTGTCCCCTCAAAATAACTCAACACACAGCCATTAATGTCTAAACCACTGGCAACAAAAGTGAGTACACCCCTAAGTGACAATGTCCAAATTGGGCCCAAAGTGTCATCATTTTGTGTGGCCACCATTATTTTCCAGCACTGCCTTAACCCTCTTGGGCATGGAGTTCACCAGAGCTTCACAGGTTGCCACTGGAGTCCTCTTCCACTCCTCCATGACAGAGCTGGTGGATGTTAGAGACCTTGCGGCCCTCCACCTTCTGTTTGAGGATGCCCCACAGATGCTCAATAGGGTTTAGGTCTGGAGACATGCTTGGCCAGTCCATTACCTTTACCCTCAGCTTCTTTAGCAAGGCAGTGGTCACCTTGGAGGTGTGTTTGGGGTCATTATGTTGGAATACTGCCCTGCAGCCCAGTCTCTGAAGGGAGGGGATCATGCTCTGCTTCAGTATGTCACAGTACATGTTGGCATTCATGGTTCCCTCAATGAACTGTAGCTCCCCAGTGCCGGCAGCACTCATGCAGCCCCAGACCGTGACACTCCCACCACCATGCTTGACTGTAGGCAAGACACACTTGTCTTTGTACTCTTCACTTGGTTGCCGCCACACAAGATTGACACCATCTGAGCCCAATAAGTTTATCTTGGTCTCATCAGACCACAGGACATGGTTCCAGTAATCCATGTCCTTAGTCTGCTTGTCTTCAGCAAACTGTCTGCGGGCTTTTTTGTGCATCATCTTTAGAAGAGGCTTCCTTCTGGGACGACAGCCATGCAGACCAATTTGATGCAGTGTGCGGCGCATGGTCTGAGCACTGAGAGGCTGACCCCCCCCCCACCCCTTCAACCTCTGCAGCAATGCTGGCAGCACTCATACGTCTATTTCCCAAAGACAACCTCTGGATATGATACTGAGCACGTGCACTCAACTTCTTTGGTCAACCGTAACGAAGCCTGTTCTGAGTGGAACCTGTCCTGGTAAACCGCTGTATGGTCTTGCCCATTGTGCTGCAGCTCAGTTTCAGGGTCTTGGCAATCTTCTTATAGCCTAGGCCATCTTTATATAGAGCAACAATTCTTTTTTTTCACATCCTCAGAAAGTTCATTGCCATGAGGGGCCATGTTGAGCTTCCAGTGACCAGTATGAGAGAGTGAGAGCGATAACACCAAATTTAACACACCTGCTCCCCATTCACACCTGAGACCTTGTAACACTAACGAGTCACATGACACCAGGGAGGAAAAATGGCTAATTGGGCCCAATTTGGAAATTTTTACTTAGGGGTGTACTCACTTTTGTTGTCAGCGGTTTAGACATTAATGGCTGTGTGTTGAGTTATTTTGAGGGGACAGCAAATTTACACTGTTATACAAGCTGTACACTCACTACTTTACATTGTAGCAAAGTGTCATTTCTTCAGTGTTGTCACATGAAAAGATAGAATAAAATATTTACAAAAATGTGAGGGGTGTACTCACTTTTGTGAGATACTGTATGTACAGCAGTCTCATAAATATACACACTGGAACCAGTTCTAGGTTACCTCAACTGAACTCATCAGAATGATTTTGGACTAAAAAAATCGCAACATCTTAACTAAAAAGTAGAAAATGCAGCACACTGAGCTGCCCTGTTGACGTTTTTGCTGATAGTCACCCTTCCTGACAGTCATCGGAGTCCTTCCACGCTTCACTGGGAACAATAATAATAGTCAACAAATCCTTATTCTACATACGTGACGCAATCTTTGGCAAAAGCACCGAATTGCCCAGCCACTGCCGAATACAGCGCCAAAAAATAGATGCCAGCCTTTGTGAGGTCACAGCCTGGCAGGGGCTCTTGTTGGAGAATGGTGCCAGGGTGACGGAGGCTGTGCCAGGGGTAAACATTAGTGACTAAGGATTCAGTAATTCCACTTCAGTAGCCCTGTGCAGGGTGTCAGCAGGAAGGTGTGTGCCGCTACAGTGCTGCACGCTGTTTAGAAGCTGTGAGCTCTGCTTTAAAGAGACCCTGTCACCGACTTCAATAAATTGCAGGTAAAAGCACAGAAAAATTGAGAATTTGAAATGCGTATGTGCAGTGTTTTTCCTTTCCATTAATTTCTTTTTATTCACTTGTAATGTTTCTTAAAACGTGCTAAAAATGTGACTACTACCCCTTTGTTAGCCTTTATCCAGCCCTTGGGGCACAATCCTCTCACTGACACCAATGATGGGGCACTATTCCTCCCATAGAAACTAATAATGGGCACTATTCCTCTCACTGACACCAATGATGGGGCACTATTCCTCTCACTGACACCAATGATGGGGCACTATTCATCCCACTGACACCAATGATGGGGCACTATTCCTCCCACTGACACCAATGATGGGGCACTATTCCTCCCACTGACACCAATGATGGAGCACTATTCCTCTCACTGACACCAACGATGGGGCACTATTCCTCCCACTGACACCAATGATGGGGCACTATTCCTCTCACTGACACCAATGATGGAGCACTATTCCTCCCACTGACACCAATAATGGGGCACTATTTCTTCCACTGACACCAATGCTGGGGCGCTATTCCTCTCTCTGACACCAATGATGGGGCACTATTTATCCCACTGACACCAATGCTAGGGCGCTATTCCTCCCACTGACACCAAGGATGGGACACTATTCCTCCCACTGACACCAATAACAGGACACTATTCCTCCCACTAACAACAATGATGGGGCACTATTCCTCCCACTGACACCAATAACAGGACACTATTCCTCCCACTGACACCAATGATGGGGCACTATTCCTCTCTCTGACACCAATGATGGGGCACTATTTCTCCCACTGACACCAATGATGTGGCATTATTCCTCCCACTGACACCAATGATGGGACACTATTCCTCCCACTGACACCAATGATGGGACACTATTCCTCCCACTGACACCAATGATGGGACACTATTCCTCCTTTTACTGACCACAAACGTTATGTCATTTTTTCTGGCCACAGTCCGAGAGGAGAGGCAAGGCAGTGATTTTACTATCTCCACCTGGTTAAACCATTGAACGCTTTGCATTCAATGAGAGAATGCAAAGCAATCTCTGAATGGCGCCTGTGCTAAGCAGCTGACCTCCTGTGTTCACAATGCAGCAGTACAGCCACTTAGCATGGGACCTGGAAGCTAGCGGAGATCACTGGAATAGCAGTGTCTGTTTGAGTGAGTTCCATATTGCACGGGGCTCCCATGGCTATGTAGGATATACTATACTATACTGTACATAGTTACAATGGTTCAAGCTGCAGCAAAGTAACTATGTGAGAATATCTGGACCTGAAATTCTTCTTTAGGCTCAGCTCACACCAGGTGCGGTGTAGGAATACATGCAAATTTATGCACTTCCCTGCACCACACAAAAATGCACAGTGTGGTGCAATTTAAAAAATTGTGCCTGCACCTTTTTTGCATATTTCTCACACATAGGGCAGCCTATTGAAATGATGGACTGCCCTAAAATGTGAGGCATGAATAAATTGGTGGTCAGTGGGAAGAATGCTCCTTACATTGGAGGTCAGTGGGAAGAATGCTCCTTACATTGGAGGTCAGTGGGAAGAATGCCCCTTACATTGGAGGTCAGTGGGAAGAATGCTCCTTACCTTGGTGATCAGTGGGAAGAATGCTCCTTACATTGGAGGTCAGTGGGAAGAATGCTCCTTACAATGGAGGTCAGTGGGAAGAATGCTCCTTACATTGGTGGTCAGTGGGAAGAATGCTCCTTACATTGGTGGTCAGTGGGAAGAATGCCAACCTTCCAGACAGCTTAAAAAGATTATTGATGCCCTGCAGCTGGCTCTAGGAAGAGGTGTTGGACCCAGAACTATTCAGGGACTTTTTAAATGGGAGGCCAATCAGCCACAACTCAAGGAACTCCTAGCAACCTCTTGAGGATTCTCCTTACATTGGTGGTCAATGAATGGTCCTAGTTCATTGGTCGTCAGTGGGAAGAATGCTCCTTACATTGGAGGTCAGTGAGAAGGATGCTCCTTACATTGGTGGTCAGTGGGAGGAATGCTCCTTACATTGGTGGTCAGTGGGAGGAATGCTCCTTACATTGGTGGTCAGTGGGAAGAATGCCTCCTTACATTGGTGGTCAGTGGGAAGAATGCCTCCTTACATTGGTGGTCAGTGGGAAGAATGCTCCTTACATTGGAGGTCAGTGGGAAGAATGCCCCTTACATTGGTGGTCAGTGGGAGGAATGCTCCTTACATTGGAGGTCAGTGGGAAGAATACTCCTTACATTGGGGGTCAGTGGGAAGAATACTCCTTACATTGGGGGTCAGTGGGAAGAATGCCCCTTACATTGGTGGTCAGTGGGAAGAATGCTCCTTACATTGGTGGTCAGTGGGAAGAATGCTCCTTACATTGGAGGTCAGTGGGAAGAATGCTCCTTACATTGGAGGTCAGTGGGAAGAATGCTCCTTACATTGGTGGTCAGTGGGAAGAATGCCCCTTACATTGGAGGTCAGTGAGAAGAATGCTCCTTACATTGGAGGTCAGTGGGAAGAATGCTCCTTACATTGGAGGTCAGTGGGAAGAATGCCCCTTACATTTGTGGTCAGTGGGAAGAATTCTCCTTACATTGGGGGTCAACAGATAGAATGGTCCTCTTGCAGATACTGTAAAAGATCATTGTGGCCAGTGGTTGGCTGGATATCGTAGCAAAATAAATTGCTCAATGCCCAAGGTACCCCCAACCACCTCTGGAGGAAGCCTTGGCCTCCTGATTAACCCTGAATAAGAACGTTTTCTTCCGTTCTAGAAATAAAATGACCTTCATTGGAGCACTAAGAGGCGAATGTGATATAATAAAGCGGAGTGCAATCCAATCAATGAGAGCGGCAGAGATTTGGCCATGCTCTGGCTGGCAGGGTGACCTGTCCCCTAGTTCTGATCCTTCTGCAGGAGGACAAAGTCTCTTTGTATCAAAAAGAGGAAAGTATAAAGAAATGTGGGACTCACCTGCAGGGCACCCACTCTGTACTGGAAGCGTCCCTGTCCGGAGAACTGGGAGAAGACGGTTCCACCTCTCGCTCCGCCGGCTTATCTCCACAATCCTTCTTCTTTTTTTTTTCCGTAGCTGTGGGGTGTATCCTGCCTGCTGATACCCTGCCAAGAACTGGGAGTGGGCGAGACCTGTCACTGTGTGTTTGCTGGTGGCTGATACCTGCTCTGCTCTCAGCACCTGAGCACCGTCCACGCCGTCCCTTCACCCTGGTGGTGTCAGCAGTGCCTGGCCCCCGGGAGGGAACAGATGGGGCCCCCGAGCCGGCCTGGCAAGGTGTGCACACTAATAGGGAGAGATCATTTCTCCTTTTTTTCTTAGGTATAACCTTTGATATAGAAAGCATTGTTCTGCAGATCATGTTACACCCAGCCTGCCACCACGTGTAATGTTCCTGCAAGAAACCGTCATCGCCCAGGACTTAAAGCTGAACTCCATAAATACAAATTCAAAGATTTCATTTTTTTACCACTTCTGGACCGGAAGATTTTCCCCCTGCGTTACTTTAACTGACAATTGCATGGTCGTGCGACGCTGTACCCAAATAATCTTGACGTCCTTTTTTTCCCACAAACAGAGCTTTCTTTTGGTGGTATTTGATCACCTGTGCGATTTTTTGATCATGCGCTATAAACAAAAAAAGAGCGACAATTTTGCAAAAATAACAATATTTTTAAAACTTTTTTATATGAAATTCCCCAAAAAAAAAATTAAAAAATCAAAATTTTTTGCGATATAAACAAAAAAGAGCGACAATTCTGAAAAAAAGAAAAAACATTTTTTTCTTTCTGCTATATAACATTCCAAAAAAAATAAATAATTAAAAATCAAACGTTTTCATTATTTTAGGCCAATTTGTTTTCTGCTACATAATTTTGGTAAAAAAAAAAAATCCCAATAAGTGTATTTTGATTGGTTTGCGCAAAAGTTATTGTGTCTACAAACTAGGGGAAAGATTTATATCGTTTTTATTTATTTATTTATTTATTTTTTACTAGTAATGGCAGCGATCTGCGATTTTTAGCGGGACTCCGACATTGCGGCGGACAGATTGGACCCCTAACTGACATTTTTGACGGAACCAGAAGCTTCCTGGTTGCGTAGCTACGTATCGGAAGTGACCCCTTATCATGAGTGCTGTATTTTAACCACTTCAGCCCCAGTAGGTTTTAATGATCAGGCCATTTTTTGCGATTTTAATTTTTTGCGCTATAAACAAAAAAAAGAGCAACAATCCTGGAAAAAAAAAAACAATATTTTTTACTTTCTGCTATATAACATTACCCCCCTCCCCCCAAAAAAAATTAAAAATCTAATTTTTTCATCATTTTAGTCAAATTCGTATTCTGCTACATATTTTTGGTAAAAAAATAAATCCCAATATGCGTATTTTGAAAGTTATCGTGTCTACGAACTAGGGGAAAGATTTCTGTCATTTTTATTTATTCATTTTTTTATAGTAATGGCGGTGATCAGTGATTTTTAGTGGGACTGCGACATTGCGGTGGACAGATCGGACCCCTAACTGACATTTTTGACACTTTTGGGGGGGGACCAGTGACATTACTACAGTAATCAGTGCTAAAAATATACACTGTTATTGTAAAAATGACACTGGCAGGGAAGGGGTTAACCCAGGGGAGATCAAAGGGTTAAATGGGTACCTAGGGGGTGTTTTCTAACTGTGGGGGGGGGCTTGTAATATCATTACAGAGACCTGTGATCCTAAATAGGAGGAACACAGGGGCTCTGTGTTAATACCAGAAAAACAACGGTCTGCTGTGTTAACAACAGCAGACCGCCGTTCTCTCTTCCCAGGGAGCGATTACAGGTGCCCAGGGGCAATCGCGGCCGCTGGCCCAGCGCCTCGGCTTCTCCGCTGTCGAGTGGCCCACAGGAGCGCTCCCGTGAACTGCCATGGCGATGGTATGGTGATTCACAGGAACCTGACACCATATAACTGCGGCGGTTGGTTGGCAAGTGGTTAAATATTTATATTTATTTACATACTAAATATTTATTTTAAAATGTTGCTATTTAAAGCCAAAAGCAAACATTTAGGCTGCATTCACATGTCAGCGTATAATCGCGGGCAGAACTGCCGCGGTTCCGCCCGCGATTCGATTTATTGCAAATCGCGGGACGCCTAGCGTTGCCCGTTGATTTGCAATAGCCCCCCAAACGCCGAGCGATGTTGCCGCGATTTACGCCCGCCGAATGGCGGCAACATCGCGCAAACAAAATCGCGGGACGCAATAGGCTCCAAAAAAGTACAAGAGCTTCTTTGGAGCGTATTGCGTCCCGCGATTTTGTTTGCGCGATGTTGCCGTGATTCGGCGGGCGTAAATCGCGGCAACATCGCTCGGCGTTTGGGGGGCTATTGCAAATCAACGGGCAACGCTAGGCGTCCCGCGATTTGCAATAAATCTCCGAATCGCGGGCGGAACCGCGGCGGTTCTGCCCGCGATTATAAGCTGACATGTGAATGCAGCCTTAGGCTCCGTTCACATGTAGGCGTTTTGGGGCGTTTTTGGGGCGTTTTTCTGCTCTAGGATCAGCTCTCAAAACGCCCAACAAGACAAATCCTATTCATTTCAATGGCCCCTGTTCACATCTGAGCGTTTTGACGCTGTAAGCAAAATGCCCAACGCTCAAAAAAGTACATGAGCTTCTTTTTGGGCAGATTACAGGCGTTTTCCATTGGTTTCTATTCAATCTAAAAACGCCTGCACAAAAAACGCCTGTAAAACGCCTGCAAAAACGCTCATAAAAACGCCTGAAAAAACGCCTTAAAAACGCCTGTAATTAGCAACGCCAAGATGTGAACGTAGCCTAAAAATCGCGGTAAAATCGCGGTAAAAAACGCGCGAAAACACTACGCTCAGGTGTGAATGTAGCCTAAGGCTCCGTTCACATCTAGGCGTTTTGGGGCTCCGTTCACATCTAGGCGTTTTGGGTCCATTCACACTAGCGCGACTTGTCAGGCGACCAAGTCGCCTGACAAATCGCGGTCGGTCGCTCGCCATTGATTAGCACAGGAGCCGTTCTAATAGGAGCGACACAAGTCACTCCGACTTAGAAAAAGGGTCCTGTACTACTTTGGGGCGACCTGGAGACGACTTGCATTGACTTCAATTATATGAAGTCTGTGCAAGTCGCATCGAAGTCGCGGTGCACGCTGTGCAACGCGACTTCACAGGTCGCCCCTGGAAGTCGGATCGCGCCAGTCTGAATGGGCTCTTAGTATATTGCAGCTTACCAATTCTTGAGACCCCAATCAGACAGGGGCGACGCGACTTGCTGGGGCGACCTGTGAAGTCGCGGTGCGACATGCACAGACTTCATATCATTGAAGTCCATGCAAGTCGCTCCGAGGTCGCCCCGAAGTAGTACAGGACCCTTTTTCTAAGTCGGAGCGACTTATGTCGCTCCTATTAGAACGGGTCCTGTGCTAATCAATGGCAGGCGACCCACCGCGACTTGTCAGGCGACCAAGTCGCCTGACAAATCGCGCTAGTGTGAATGGGGACTAAATGTGATGGCTGCATTTGTTTTCTTTTTTAGTCTTTCTTTCTTTTATTTTCACCTGGTGATCCAGGCAGTCTGCTATTTTTGAAAAGAACAAGTTCTGCAGAAGATGTAGCAGTTACAGAGAATGATCAAGCTCTCTAGCAGAATGGATCAGTTTACAGAGATGAGACAAACCATTTACCACTGCCAGGGGTGCTTACAATGATCAGCTTTCATTTATTTATGTGAAACCTTTATCCCAAAAGAATAGAAAAATGTTTGCTGTAACTGCTTATAAAGTGTGAGCTGGTGTTTGGCTTCAATTTGTTAGTGTATCTAAATCTGCTATTACATCTAATACTCAGACTGACAATGTTGCTGTCCAAAGTTGTCCTTTATCCAGAGTGGGGGCGCTCTAATACAGGAGGTGTGTTACTGGTCAGATCACCAGGTGAAAACAGAGGGGGCAAAAGCCTAAAAAAAGAACATGAATGCAGCCACCGCAACTTATTATTGGTAAGCTCCAATATATTACATATTTGGCCTTGGGTTTACCCACTTGCCGACCGCACTATAGCCAAATGAAGGCTTCAGCACAGCCGACCTGTTCTCGGAGAACGTCATATGACATCCTCCCGTAGTCGCGCCCACTGCTGCGCTTGGGCGTGGCGCTCTGTGATCGCTCTGTCACTAGGACACAGCTGATCACAGATCAGGGTAAAGGGCCAATCACAGCCAGGGGAGGACTGGGAAGGGGGGCAGGGTGGCAATCGCCCCCCGGGCCGCTCTGATGCCAGGTAAAAAGGCCACACTCAGAGCTGGATTAATGTAGGGGCCAGGCACTGTATACAGCTGCTAGTTGCCGCTACACAATGTTATATTTGCAGAGCTGCAGCGGAGCGGTATGAGTGTGCAGAGTACGCTCCTGCACCTGGACGGCACAATAGTGACACAGTCACTTCCCTGTCAGGCAGAGTGATCTCCGCCCGACAGGAGCTTCCTAGGCCCTGCCTGGCGTAATGTCATGTATTTTCGTTAAACCTCCTTTGCTGCTATTAACATTAAATTATGTTACCACATTGCATCATGTTTGTCTTGCTTCATAACATCAATATCTGTTATAAATCCAGGTGGGAATGGATGCTGAGCTGATTAGATGGTTCAATGAGCTACTTGACTGGACTTGCCCCCCAGGCCTAAGGCTGCCAGCCCTCCCCTGATCACAGCTGATCATAATGTAATCACAAGCTGGTTATCGGCTTTCCTTTCCTCACGCTGACAGCCTAAGGAGAGAAGAAGAGAATTGATAAACGGCCTGTGTGAAAGGGACATCGGCACTGATAATCAATGTGCTGATTATCAGTGCAGTCCCAACAGTGCCCACCAGTGCTGCCTATCAGTGCTGCCAATCAGTGCCTCCTCATCAGTTTCACCTATCAGTGCTGCTTATCAGTGCCCATCAGTGTCTCCTACCAGTGCCCATCAGTGCCACCTATTAGTACCTATTAATGTCACCTATCAGTGCCCATCAGTGTCACCTACCAGTGCCCATCAGTGCTGCCTATAGGTGCTCATCAGTGTCACCTATCAGTGCTGCTTATTAGTGCCCACCATTGTCTCCTACCAGTGCCCATCAGTGCCACCTATTAGTGCCTATTAATGTCACCTATCAGTGCCCATCAGTGTCACCTACCAGAGCCCATCAGTGCTGCCTATAAGTGCCCATCAGTGTCACCTATCAGTGCTGCTTATTAGTGCCCATCATTGTCTCCTACCAGTGCCCATCAGTGCCACTTATTAGTGCCCATTAGTGTCACCTATCAGTGCTGCCTATCAGTGCCCATCAGTGTCACCTACCAGTGCCCATCAGTGCCGCCTATAAGTGCCCATCAGTGTCACCTATCAGTGCTGCCTATCAGTGTCACCTACCAGTGCCCACCAGTGCCATGTATCAGAGGCCATCAGTGCCACCTATTAGTGCTAATCAGTTCCGCCTACATCCCATCACTGCTGCCTATCAGGGCCACCTATCAGTGCCAATCAGTGCCGCCTGTCAGTGCCCATCAGTGCTGCCTATTAGTGCCCATTAGTGCCATCTATGAGTGCCCATCAGTGCAGCCACACCAATGATGATGGGGTTCAGATTAATATTTATTCTTATTATATAAATATTATAAGATATCCACTGCGAACTAGTATGAACTTCTCCAAGAGCCAATAGTGCTTCTCAGATGATTCACTCCTCGAAGGGGCGCTGTAGTGAATACGCTCATCCAAAGATCATGGCAATAAGCAATGCCATTTATAGACTAACCCCCGAGGAGGAGGAGACGAAACGCATCAGTGGGCGTGGCCATCGGGAGGAGCTGAGGTTGAGGCAGCTCTTTATATGAGCTGCAGGTGTGCAGCATTTCTACACAATATAAGATATCCGGGGATCACACCCCTCCTTCATTGGGGGCTTTTAACTGCAGAAATACAGAGACTGCAACTAGACTGATACAATGCAATGGCTGCTGTGCGGTGAGATCAGCGGAATAGTTGCAGCGCCAATGTGCCGCTGGCAGCCATCCGTACTTATTTAGCACACACCGCCCACACACCAGTGCAATGTGATGGAGCAAACTGGGTATAGAGGAGACCAGGCATCCTCCCTTGCCTTGCAGTGAGTGGGATTAAGCTGGAGTAGCGGCCCAATGCAGTCCCACTGCACCTGCTGGCCAATAGGGTTAATATCCAGCCATAACTTTTTTTTTTTTTTTACTTTTTTTTTTTTTTATTACACTGTTGGACAGAATGGGGAAGAGTTAAGAACCCCCCTGTCACATTTGTATAGCGGCCCAATGCAGTCCCACTGCACCTGCTGAGAATGGACTCTAACAGTCCCCCATACACCCCATCCCCCCCCCCCTTTTTTTAATTTTTTTTTTTTTTTTAATTTTTATTTTAGCTCTGCCCCTCACTGCCATTGAAATGGCAACAGAGCAGCCCAGGGTGGTCTAGCAGGGGCAAACCCCACCAGACTTTGGGGTACAAATGTCTACAAATGGCAAGTTCTGCCCCCTGGTGGTCAATAGGGTTAATATCCAGCCAAAACTTTTTATTTAACTTTTTTTTTATTTTTTTATTTCACTTTTGGACAGAATGGGGAAGAGTTAAGAACCCCTGTCACATTTGTATAGCGGCCCAATGCAGTCCCACTGCACCTGTTGAGAATGGACCCTAACAGTCCCCCATACACCCCCCCCCCCTTTTTTTTCTTTTTCTTTTTTAATTTTATTTTAATATTTATTTTAGCTCTGCCCCTCACTGCCATTGAAATGACACACAGAGCAGCCCGGGGTGGTCTAGCAGGGGCAAACCCCACCAGACTTTGGGTTACAAATGTCTACAAATGGCAAGTTCTGCCCCCTGGTGGTCAATAGGGTTAATCTCCAGCCAAAACTTTTTTTTAATTGTTTTATTTCACTTTTGGACAGAATGGGGAAGAGTTAAGAACCCCTGTCACATTTGTATAGCGGCCCAATGCAGTCCCACTGCACCTGCTGAGAATGGACCCTAACAGTCCCCCATACACCCCATACCCACCCCCTTTTTTTTTTTTTTTTAATTTTTATTTCAGCTCTGTCCCTCACTGCCATTAAAATGGCACACAGAGCAGCCTGGGGTGGTCTGGCAGGGGCAAACCCCACCAGACTTTGTGGTACAAAAGTC
>NC_138775.1:22118489-22150989 GCF_965119305.1 Pelophylax lessonae | reverse complement strand
TATCTACAGTATACAGATAATTTACTGATCTGTATTAGTATCACTAGTGACTTCAGGTAGTGTGAGAGACAGTTAGTGGTAGTTAGAGTCAAAGATTTTTTTTAGTTTAGGTTTAGGGTACCTGTCATATATTCCCTAATAAATGTTTAACCCCTGATCACCCCAAGTTAACCCCTTCATTGCTCTGTCACAGTGTCACTGTAACGGAACTGCCGACCCACACTGTACTTGTGGTCTTCCGTCAGTATACGACTTCCTTGCAGTCATGAACATATATCCCAGATTTTCCCAGCCGCCCTCATACAAAGCTAGCCAACAACTTAGCTCGTAAAAGTTTTGGAACCTTCTCCTTTATTGAACAGTTTCAACTCAATTTATACACACACGAACACATCCCCCTCCTGATCAAATTACTACACACATGTCAGGGGCTGCCTGATTACATTATCCTATGCAGATGAAATTGTATAGAGAAACAGAATTAACCTGAATTATCTGGACAGAACAATGTGAGGTCATTAACATTTAACAATGGGACAGACAGACTTAACACAATCCACATTCCATCTCAATAGATAGACAATAGGACAAGACTGCCAATGACAGTCTGTCCGGCCCCCTACATTGAAGTACATGGAATACACATTATCTCAATACACAAACAACAGGGAAAGCCTGTCTCTGACATTGAAGGACATGGAACAGAAGACAATGTAATTAGCTCTTTCAATGAACATGTTCAGAATCAAACAGCTGACAAATATTACTGTCCCACTTAAAGCATTTCAAACCATTAAGTATCTGTCTTTCACTCCCAGTGACGGTGCGTACTGTCACAGTCACTATTATAGCATACAGATCTTTTTTCTGATCACTGTATTAGTGTCACAGGTGACATCAGTTAGCATTAACGTTATTTAGCGTCAATACAGGATAGCGTCAGATTGCCCGCCGCATAGTTATTATTCAATTTTAACCATTTGATTGACACACACACACACACTAAACACCTCCATTACTAGCATAGTGTCTGAATGGATCAATATCTTTGATCAAATCAGAACTATACTAGCGTCCCCAATAGTTTAGTATAGTGTTCCCAAAACGCAGCGGTAGCAGGATCAGCCCCGACTCCTGCCAGCACCTGCGTTTAGCCCCTCCCCCAGTATCAGCAGGTTACTGTCACTTCCAATACACAGCACACTAAACTGAGTCAGGCCTGATCCCTGCTAGCACTAGCAGTTACATTTTTTGTTAGCGGTTTAAACAGTCCTTGACAACCAGGTACTTTTTTTTACCTGCGAGTCACACTAGGTACCTATAAATGTTTTGGCCAAAATATCCAAACGGAGGTACACTAGTGAAGAGGCCTACACGATGCTGAGCATGACAGATGAGAGCGATGGGGAAGCCTCACTGTCAGAATCAAGCTCAGTATACTAACCTGTAGAGAGCAGCGGCACCCTGACAGATAGCTCTGATGATGGAGTGGTCCCTGCTAAGGTCAGGTGTACCCGACCCCGTTCTTCTGTTGCTGAGGTGCAACAATTGCAGGGCTCTGGTATGCAGCAGAGTGTTGGTACTAGTGCTGCTCAACCTTCTGGTGAACTGGCAAACACCAGCGGCCTAGTACACCCTAGTCCTAGACATACCAGCACTGCAGTAACACTTGGTGACGTGGCGAGTCCCATAAGTGTAGTTGAAGCTGGTGCGGTGACTAGCACAAGTAGTGTCCCGCTGCCACCAAGAATTCGAAGATAGGCCCGTAGAGCCCATAGTGTCCTCCTTGATGCGCTGGCATATCCTAATTGGAAGCCCACCACTTCTGCAGCGCCCGTACTTCCCCCATTCACTGGCCAAACCGGAATTCAGGTGGAACCAGCCGATTGTATTCCCCTTGATTTTTATGAGTTGTTTTTCATGGAAGATCTGTACAGATCTATTGTGGACCAAAGCAATTTATATGCAAATCAATACATCGCCCCAAATCCAAATTTGACCCTTGCCAGAGAATTTGCATGAAAACGTATCACTGTTTCCGAATTTAAAACCTTTCTGGGCCTATCTCTCCTCATGGGCATTACTAAAAGGAGTGAGTTGCGGTCATATTGGTCCACTGACCCAGTTCACCATATGCGCGTGTTCTCTGCTGCCATGGCCAGGATTAGATACAAGCAAATCTTGCGGTTCATGCACTTCAGTGACAATGAACTCTGTCGTCCTCGGGGTGACCCTGGATATGACCGGCTCCACAAAATTCAGCCCCTCGTAAACCACTTCAACCAGAAGTTTGCAGCCTTGTATACGCCCCAACAAGTTGTCTGCGTTGATGAGTCCCTGATTACATTTTCTGCCCGCCTTGCTTTCAGTTTCTTCCCAGCAAGCGTGCCAGATATGGGGTCAAGCTGTATAAGCTGTGTGACAGGGCAACAGGCTATACATGTAGTTTCCGGGTTTACGAGGGAAAAGATAGCAATGTGGAGACCCCAACTGCCCAGACTACATGGGGAGCAGCATTGTTTGGGACTTGGTGTCACCCTTACTGGGAAAGGTGTACAATTTATACGTGGACAATTATTACACAAGCGTGCCAGTTTTTAGTTACCCTTTTGATTTTGGAATTGGCACATGTGGCATTGGCGACCTAATCGCCCAGGCTTCCCCCAACGGCTTGTGGATTCCCGGCTTAGACGGGGGGAGAGAGCCTGTTTGAAGTGTAATAAATTGCTTGCAGTGAAGTGGAGGGACACACAGAATGTTTTCGTTTTGTCCTCCATTCACACAGATATGACAGTCTAAAATTGCAACGACAACTGGTGTTGTTGAGAAGCCCCTCTGTGCCCACCAATACAACCTTAACCGGTTGCTGACCACACGCCACCTTTTTACTGCGGCAGTGTGGCTCTCCCAGGGAAACTGACGTAAGTCTATGTCGGTTGCGCGCCTGCAGCTAGGGGGCGAGCGTGCGCCACCAGCTGCGCGCTCCCGCCCCCGCTCATTAGCGGGGAGGCCGATGCACGGGGGCAGGTGACTTTGATTGCCGCCTGACACCCGCGATCGCTCCCCGCTGAGAGAGAAGAACGGTCAGCTGTTGTATACACAGCTGACCATTCTTCTCTCTGGAATGATCACAGAGCTCTTTGATTTTTACATTTTTTTTTTTGGGAATGTTATATAGCAGAATGTGAAAAATATTGTTTTTTTTTTCAGAATTGTCACTCTTTTTTTGTTTATAGCGCAAAAAATTTAATTTGCATAGGTGATCAAATACCACCAAAAGAAAGACCTATTTGTGGGGAAAAAAGGACATCACATTTTATTTAGGTATAGCGTTGCATGATCGCGCAATTGTCCGTTAAAATAACGCAATGCCAAATCGCAAAATAAGGCCTGGTCATTAAGGGGGAAAATCTTCCGGTCCAGAAGTGGTTAACATGGGAGGGGTGAACTTTCAACGACCAGATGATGGCGCCGTACTTAATTGCCCATAAGACCAGATGCTGTTACAAGAAAGTGTCTGTATACTTATTCCAATTGGCTCTGCTGAAGTCTTATGTGTTATACAAAGCGTCAGGAAGAAGTGGATCCTTCCTAAAATACCAGGAAGAGATCATCAGAGCCCTTCTGTATCCAGAAGGCACTGTTGCTAAAATTCATAATCCAGAGACAGTGATCCGGCTGCATGAAAGGCATTTTCCAGATGTCCTCCCTGTTACCCCTACCCAAAGAGCACCCCAAAGAAGATGTAATGTCTGTAAAAAAAGGGGGGGGGGGATTTGTGCTATCTTGGCATTTCATGGCCTCCGAAACTGTGATAGGTAGTGAGGAATGAAATCAACAATTTACGTCCTTAGAAAGCCTGAAGGCAGCGATTGGTTTTCGGGGTCCTGTACGTGGCTAGACTGCCAAAAAGTCTCACATATGGGGTATCAGAATGTATTTTGGGGTATAATTTCAGGAAATTCCTTCTGGTGTCTACTTTCCAAAAAAAAGGTAATTTGGGGGGGTTGTACTACCCTTCCATTTTAGCACTTCAAGAAATGATATAGGCAGTCAGAAAATAAAAGCTGCGTAAATTCCAGTATATACACCATAGTTTGTAGACGCTATAACGTTTGCGCAAACCAATAAATATATGCTTATTGAGATTTTTTTTATGAAAGACGTGTAGCTAACTACATTTTGGCCTAAATGTATGACAAAAATTTAGTTTATTGCATATTTTTTTTATAAGAAAAAGTAGAAAATTTTAATTTTTTCTCAAAATTTTCGTTTTTTTTCATTTAAATTACAAAAAATAAAAACCGCAGAGGCGATCAAATACCACCAAAAGAAAGCTCTATTTGTGGGGAAAAAAAAGACGTAAATTTTGTTTTGGTACAGCATTGCATGACTGCGCAATTGTCAGTTAAATAATGCAGTGCCAAATTGCAAAAAAAATGGCCTGGTCATTAAGAGGGTAAAACCTTTCGGTCCAGAAGTGGTTAAACACATACTGTACATCCTGTTTATGGAAAACAGTCGCAGGTATTTTTTTTTTTCAGATATTATGGCGTGCCGTTATGGTAAAGATTCAGGTGTGTTTTTGTGAGGTTGGCTGAGTCTGGGCACGTCCTGGGTGATCTGCATTTCCAGGGACGTTCATAAACTAAAGAGAAGAAGCGGCATGGAAAATGACAAATCGACGCTTTGATTTCTCAGAACCTCCCTCACCCAATCACAGCAGAAGCATTGAAAAGAATTAGCGTGTTACCCATTACCTTCGCTTGGCTGCCCCCCACAGGGAATTCTGCAGTATTGTGCCTATGTGTATATATATATATATACACACACACACTATATCATCAAAAGTATTGGGATGGCTGCCTTTACACGCACATGAACTTTAATGGCATCCCAGTCTTAGTCCGTAGGGTTCAATAATGAGTTGGCCAGAGGCGTAACTAGAACCTTCAGGGCCCCGATGCAAGAAACCATGAAGGGCCCCCCAGACCCCTGGCCGGGGCCCTTCCCTTCAAGCCCGGGGCTCTTCCCACTAATCCTGGGGCTCTTTAATCTCATTGCATGGCCTTTTATTATGGTCCCGCATCAGGATCCTTTCACAAGTTCTGCAGTGGGCCCCCTTCCTGCAATCTTGGGGCCTCCCCACAGTGGTGAAATGCCAGGGCCCGGTCGCAAGTGTGACCTTTGAGATCCTAGAAGTTCACCCACTGGTTTGCTACCGGGCCCCCTGGAGCAAGGGGGCCCGGTAGCGATTGCAACCCCTGCAACCCCTGTAGTTACGCCCCTGGAGTTGGCCCACCCTTTGCAGCTATAACAGCTTCAACTCTTCTGGGAAGGCTGTCCACAAGGTTTAGGAGTGTGTCTATGGGAATGTTTGACCATTCTTCCAGAAGCACATTTGTGAGGTCAGGCACTGATGTTGGAGAGAAGGCCTGGCTTGCAGTCTCTGCTCTAATTCATTCAAAGGTGGTCTATCAGGTTGAGGTCAGGATTCTGTGCAGGCCAGTCAAGTTCCTCCACCCCAAACTCGCTCATCCATTCATGTTGGAACAGGAAGGGATCATCCCCAAACTGTTCCCTCAAAATTTGGAACATGAAATTGTCCAAAATATCTTGGTATGCTGACGCTTTAAGAGTTCCCTTCACTGGAACTAAGGAGCCAAGCCCAACCCCTGAAAAACCACCCCACACCATAATCCCCCCTCCACCAAATGATTTGGACCAGTGCACAAAGCAAAGTCCATAAAGACATGGATGAGAGAGTTTGGGGTGGAGATACTTGCCTGGCCTGCACAGAGTCCTGACCTCAACCCGATAGAACACCTTTGAATGAATTAGAGCGCCCAATATGGGGAAAATTAAAAATTTTTGTAGAAGCGTCGAGCGAACAAATGCGGTGTAGGAAACCTCATAGCAGTATCGGCGTCCTGAACGGAACGTAAAAGGTAACGTCGATGAAATGAAAGGGTTGAGTGCAGGTATTTACGGAGCGAGACTCCTCCTTCAAATTTAGGCTGAACTACGACCAGCCATACTAGATAGATAGATAGATAGATAGATAGATAGATAGATAGATAGATAGATAGATAGATAGATAGATAGATAGATAGATAGATAGATAGCACTGCCCCCTAGAGGACTGCTGATAATACCACCTTCTGTATTTCCCTGGGTTACCCTTAGCAACTGACAGCAGATAAACAGCAATGACAGTTCTTGGCTCAGTCAATAATTCATCCGGGGGATGTTGGATTTTGTGGTTTTATTGAGAACTTGGATAGGAGAAGGGATAAGTGGGATACTCCAACTATTAACTATTCACAGTCTGAGGGACAGCTTTCTGTAGAATGCGGCAAGGCCGCTGCCTCACTTTGCCACTAAGTGACTAAGTGAAGATACTTTAAATGCTCCTTTGTAAATATTCTCTTCAGGGTTCTGAAACTGGCACCCCCTTTTCTCTCAATGCCTGTGCGCTGACACCCATCCGCTGACCTTAGCTTCTGGAGTGGTCCCCTTCCTGGCAGACCCCTGGGCAAGTTCCTCTGTACTCACGGACACTGTTTTTCCAGAGTCACCGTTGCCTCTAAACTCCACTTGTCAGCATCCACTGGACCTCTGCGTTCAGCAACGCCTTCCGGTTCACCAAGCCGACTGCCTGTGACCATCTTCCACAACTTCAGAAGGAGGAGACAGCGTCACTCCCCCTCCGGGACCTGGCTTCCCATCCAAAGACCCCCTGTCACATGTGCCCTTGGCTTTTATAGCCTATCCCAGGGTGAACCACTGTCTGTGCCAACCCACTGGGATAGCTACAAAAGCCTGTGTGTCACTGGCTGGGTTTCCTCCACTGTCCAACAGGCCCACACATGGACACATGCAACAGGCATAACTTATAATCAGGCTCCCCTGATAAGCAGACAGAGCGAACTATAGCTTCCTAGCACCTACCTTAGAGGGTGCTACATATACTGTATATTATAATTAAATAAAAATGGACCTTAAATCATTGCAGTGTCTCTTTATTATCATGTCTGATATGATAATTATCTGGAAGTACATCTGTTTGCAGGAGAATTCCAAAATATATAAAATTCCATTTACTTTAATCATGTATTATTTAAAGTACATTTTAAAGGCAAGATGATAGAAATGGGAGTGGAAAGGGATTAGACCCCCTGCCAGGTTTTTATCGCTATCTGTGTCCCCATTAGGGAGATTCATCCTCTCTATTTTTTATTTTATTTTTTTTAATTTATTTTTAAGGAGATTCATCCTCTCTATTTTTTATTTATTTATTTATTTATTTTTAGGGAGATTCATCCTCTCTATTTTTTATTTATTTATGTATTTATTTATTTTTAGGGAGATTCATCCTCTCTATTTTTTATTTATTTATTTATTTTTAGGGAGATTCATCCTCTCTATTTTTTATTTATTTATTTATTTTTTTATTTATTTTTTAGGGAGATTCATCCTCTCTATTTTTTATTTATTTATTTCTTTTTTTATTTATTTTTAGGGAGATTCATCCTCTCTATTTTTTATTTTATTTTTATTTTTTTTATTTATTTTTAGGGAGATTCATCCTCTCTATTTGTCACGTTTTACTGATATCACCAAAAACTGAAAGAAAATCCCAGATTTAGGTTTGTCGCCAGAATAGGAATAGAAGGGAAATCTTCCAATGGGGGTCACTAGTTCTGGTGACAACTGAGGATTCCCTCGCTTTGGTGGGATTTCTTCTCACTTCCTTTGTTGGTTATGGGACAAGAAGGGAAATCTCCCCAATGGGGACACAAATGGCAAAACACAGAGGTTATAACCCTCCCTTACTCTATCCAAAATAGAATAAAAAGCTCTAGGCTGAGCATCAGCAGTGTTCTGACATTAACTTGCAATAAAAAAGACCCGACAGGAGGCGGGGCAGTGGCACACCATCCAACGAACTATAGCTGGCAGAAAATATTATCACGCTCCTTATCCTAGAGAGCTATATGGCACAACAGGGATCAACATATCATCAGCTAATTACAACAGTTTCTATACAGTTTAGGTGGTTACATTGGATATGCCTGGAATATCCCTTTAGATTCCGAGCTAGCAGAGGCTAAAATGTCAAGCATCAATCAGGTCCTATATCTCCTCCAGGTATGGGAGTGCCCGGCACCGGTATGCCATAGGTGCTACGTATTCTCAGAGAGGAAACCTTGCGGCCCCTCTGTCCCCCGGCAGCCATTTACATCTGGAAGTGGATTTTCAGACAGAAGCATGTTGGTTAAGTCTTGCTGGTGCTGCAAAGTCTGTCTGATGTAGGTGAGATGATGGCGCTTGGTGGCCACTTTCTGCATCGTTGGGCGCTGAGCAAAATTCTTCAGAATATTTACCTAGGAAAAATACATTAAAAAAAAAAAAAAAAAATATATATATATATATATATATATATATATATATATATACAGTATATAATCAATGGAACAAGGCAAGTCACACTTCAGCTAAGGCTACAGGTGCATCACAATCAGGCCGTCCCCATTCAGCCATATATAGAGGTTCCAAAACCTTTGTTCTCTATCCAAAAACCCAACAAATTTCCTATGATACAGGCAACAATGTGTTGGTCTGTGTAGCAGGAAAAATATCCAATAAGCCGCACATCTCTGCAAGTCCGCTGTAAAGGGGTATGTGACAGTTCTAGCAAGGGCTCCAATCAGGTCACGCCACCAACGCGTTTTGCTCTGCCCAGGCGTGGTTAAAATGTGTTGGGGCGTGGCTTGGTTTGAGCCCTGGCTGAGACTGTCACATACTCCTTTACAGCTGACTTGCAGCAATGTGCGGCTTATTGGATACTTTTACTGCTATGTGGTGACATCTAGAGCTGAGACAAGCTCAGTTCCTATACTTTCCGTTCCTATACTTTCCCTTCCTATACTTTCCATTGCTATACTTTCCCTTCCTATACTTTCCCTTCCTAAACTTTCCCTTCCTTAACTTTCCATTTCTTTGCTTTCCTATACTTTCTGTTTCTATACTTTCCATTCCTTTACTTTCCCTTCCTAAACTTTCCATTCCTATACTTTCCATTTCTTTACTTTCCTATACTTTCCATTCCTATACTTTCCTATAGTTTCCATTCCTATACTTTCCTATACTTTCCATTCCTATACTTTCTGTTCCTATACTTTTTATTCCTATACTTTCCATTCCTATACTTTCCATTCCTATACTTTCCTATACTTTCTGTTCCTATACTTTCTATTCCTATACTTTCCATTCCTATACTTTCTGTTCCTATACTTTCTATTCCTATACTTTCCATTCCTATACTTTCCATTCCTATACTTTCCTATACTTTCCATTCCTATACTTTCTGCTCCTATACTTTCCTATACATCTGTTCCTATACTTTCCATTCCTATACTTTCCATTCCTATACTTTCCTATACTTTCCATTCCTATACTTTCTGCTCCTATACTTTCCTATACATCTGTTCCTATACTTTCCATTCCTATACTTTCCATTCCTATACTTTCCTATACTTTCCATTCCTATACTTTCTGCTCCTATACTTTCCTATACATCTGTTCCTATACTTTCCATTCTTATACTTTCCTATACATCTGTTCCTATACTTTCCATTCTTATACTTTCCTATACATCTGTTCCTATACTTTCCAATCCTATACTTTCCAACCCTTTACTTTCCGTTCCTATACTTTCCTATACTTTCCATTCCTATACTTTCTGCTCCTATACTTTCTGTTCCTATACTTTCCATTCCTATACTTTCCTATACTTTCTGTTCCTATACTTTCCTATACTTTCTGTTCCTATACTTTCCTATACTTTCCGTTCGTATACTTTCCTATACATCTGTTCCCATACTTTCCAATCCTATACTTTCCAATCTTATACTTTCCATTCCTATACTTCCTGCTCCTATACTTTCCTATACATCTGTTCCTATACTTTCCAATCCTATACTTTCCAATCCTATACTTTCCATTCCTATACTTTCCAATCCTATACTTTCCTATAGTTTCCATTCCTATACTTTCCGTTCTTATACTTTCTGTTCCTATACATTCCATTCCTATACTTTCCTATAGTTTCCATTCCTATACTTTCTGTTCCTATACTTTCCATTCATATACTTTCCTATACATCTGTTCCTATACTTTCCATTCCTATACTTTCCTATACATCTGTTCCTATACTTTCCATTCCTATATTTTCCATTTCTATATTTTCTGTTCCTATACTTTCCTATACTTTCCATTCCTATACTTTCTATTTGGTACACAATGTGTTGGCCTACCTCACACAAAATACAATGAACATGGCTGTGGTGCACAGGTCCCCTGATTATACACCCTCCCCCAATTTAGGTCAGTAGTCACCATTTCTGGTCTTATGGGTTCACCATACTCTTCTCTAAGCTTCTGTTTAGATTTTGCTTGCAGGATTCGCCACAGTTCCTCAGCTCCCAGGGGGTCTGTAGAACAAGAAGAAAAGACGAATGGTACGGGGTACACCAGAGATGCCAACTGTCCCACATCTTGGACCTCAGTGCCAATGATTCTGTGTCACAGGCTGTGTCCTTGGATCATAGTGTCCCCATGTGCAAGTTCAGTAACTAAATAAGGCATTCATTATGGTGCGTGGGGGCAACAGGTGGGCAGTCCCTGCATAATTAGAGGTGGAGTAGGGGTGGGCGATCCAGTAAGTGGGTGGGGTCTGCGATGAACCACCCAGTCACTGGATGTGCCTGAGGTTGACCTTGGACAGGGTTAACTATGTTCTGGAGACCAGAACTAAAAAGTTGGTATGTTTTGGGGGGCCTTCTGTAAATTTAAGGACCAGGCCTATTTCTGACACTTTACAAGTTCTAATCAGTAATTTTTTTCTAGAAATTTACGTAGAACCCCCAAACATTATATAAGTTTTGCTTAGCAGAGACTCTAGAGAATAAAATAGAGATTGTTGCAATACTTTATGTCACACTGTATTTGCATAGCGGTCTTACAAACCCATTTTGTTTGGGAAATAAATACACTTTTTTGAATTACAAAATAAGAAAACAGTAAAGTTAGCCCAATTTTTTTCTATAATGTGAAAGATAATGTTACGCCAAGTAAATAGATACCCAACATGTCATGCTTCAAAATTGCGGACGCTCGTGGAATGGCCACAAACATTGGTCCTTAAAAATCTCCATAGGCAAAACTTTAAAAATGTCTACAGGTTACCAGTGTAGAGTTACAGAGGAGGTCCAGTGCTAGATTTATTGCTCTCCCTCTAACGATTGCGGTGATATCTTACATGTGTGGTTAGAACACCGTTTACATATGTGGGCGTGACTTGCGTATGCGTTCACTTCTGCGCGTGTGCTTGGAGGGACGGGCACTTACATTTCTTTTTGTTTTCCTATTTATTTTATCTGTTATTTTTTATTTTTACACTGTCCTTTAACACTTTTTTTGTGATCACTTTTATTCCTATTACAAGGAATGTAAACATCACTTGTAATAGAAATAAGCATGACAGGACCTCTTTATTGTGAGATCTGGGAACAAAAAGACCCTACCCTTAACCACTTGCCGACCGCCGCACGACTATTTACGGCGGCGGTCAGCCCCTCACAGGCAGAGTGACGTAGGTCTACATCGCTAGCCTGTGAGGGTCTAGGGAGCGAGCGCACGCCCCCGGAGGCGCGCTCGCGCTCCCGAGTGGTCACGGACCCCCCCGCGCGTGTGACCGGCGGACCCGATGTCCGCCGGTCACTCGCGAACGTCGGGGGAGAGGGAGAAAGTCAGGCGGCTGATGTAAACAAGCCGCCTGTCATTCTCCCCGGTGTATGAATGATGATCATACGGTTCTACTATGTAGAACTGTTGATCACTGTTCATACATCTGAAGCCACAGCCAATCACAGTTAGAATCACGCCCCTAGGGACACACAGAGCCCCTCCCTCTCAAAAAAAAATAACCCCTTCACTGCCAGTGTAATTTTACAGTAACAGTGAATATATATAGCACTGATTACTGTAGAAATGTCACTGGTAACCCCAAAAGTGTCAAAAATGTCAGTCAAGGGTCCGATCTGTCCGCCGCAATGTTGCAGTACCGCAAAAAAAATCTCAGATCGCCGCCATTATGCATTGAAAAAAAAAAAACCAAAAATGACAAAAATCTTTCCCTTTGTTAGTAAACGCGATAACTTTTGCGCAAACCAATCAAAATACGCTTTTTGCGATATTTTTTACCAAACATATGTAGCATAAATCAAATTGGCCGAAAACGTTAAAAAATTTTGATTTTTACATTTTTTTGGGGGGAATTTCATATAAAAAAATGTGAAAAATATTGTTATTTTTGCTAAATTGTCGCTCTTTTTTTGTTTATAGCGCATGATCAAAAAATCGCACAGGTGGGACGTCAAATTTGTTTGGGTACAGCATCGCAGGACCGCGCAATTGTCCATTAAAGTCACGCAGTGCCGCAGACCCCCTGGTCTTTTAGCAGCCAAATCCTCCGGGGCTTAAAGAGGTTGTAAACTCGTTTGAGTTTTTTTTTTTTTTTTACACCCTGCAAAAGAAAGACATAATGAGCTAGTATGCATCGCATATTAGCTCATTATGCAATACTTACCTCAGAACGAGCCCCCGCCGTGCCGCTCACTCACCTCTATGACGGGCGACATGTCTAGTCGCCCGTCTTCCGGGATCGCGGCATCCGGCCATCTGATTGGCCGGAGCCGCGGTGACGTCACTCCCGCGCACGCGCGCTAGAGCCGACAGTCACGGCACGGGGCTCTGAAGGAACGGCACGATCCGCCGTTCCTTCAGAGCGCATGCGCCAGTGACGTCACTGGCGACATGTAAGGTAAATATCTCCTAAACGGTACATGTTTAGGAGATATTTACAGTACCTATAGGTAAGCCTTATCATAGGCTTACCTATAGGTACAAGTTGTAGAGGAGGGTTTACTTCCTCTTTAAGTGGTTAAAAACAAAAACAAAAAAAATGTCTTTTTTTTCAGCAAGAAAAAAAATTGGTCTTTTAAGGCTATTGGGAGGAAATGATGTATGATGTCGCTCTGGTCCTCCAAGGCCATAGAGTTGAGTGGAGGCCAGCTTGCCCTCACTCGACTTCCTGCCTGGGACATGGACGGATTGGATAATTTTCCCCGCTGCTGACGGCTCCTGTAAGCGGGGAAACCGACCGGGAAGCACCGCCTTGCCGCCCATAAAAGTGTGAATCCGCTGCTGGGAGCACCCTTATGTGAAAGTGGACCGCCCGCCCAGTAACAAAATACCGGGGTTATGGCAGCTATCTGCTGCCATAAAACTGGTATTTAACGTCAAAGTAGCGATGTAAAACTGCGGCGGGTGGTCCAGAAGTTGTTAAGTGAATAATCTGCATTTTAGTGTGTGCCAGAAAAATGTTTGTGACTTTTAGTGGACCCAGCATCAGAATTCCCTTTTTTTCTTCAAGCTGTAATAAACCCAAAAACCAGAAATGTCAAATATTGCAGCTTACCAATCATTAGATGCAGCGGCTGCATTAGTTTTCTTTTGTTAGCCTTTTTTCCTCCCTGTTTTCACCTGGTGATCTGGCCTGTAACACACCTCCTGTATTAGAGCGCCCCCACTCAGAATGAAAGAGCCCAGGAGGCACAGTAGAATTTTCAGTCTGGAGGAGGGACTAGCAGATTTAAATACACTAACAAATTGAAGCCAAACTCCAGCTCACATTTTATAATCAGTTACAGCAATAAAAAAAAAAAAAAAAAAGGTTTTACATAAAAAAATAAATAAAAACCGCTCATTGTAAGCACCCCTGTCAGTGGTATATGGTTTGTCCCATCCATAAACGATGCATTTGCAGGAGTGCTTGTTATTTTGAAAATCAGCAGACTTCCTGGCAGGATCGCCAGATGAAAATTGAAGAAAGAAAGCCTAAATAAGGAACCCAATGCACCCGTCACATCTAAGAATTGATAGGCTGCATTATAACTGTTTGTTTATAATAATGTTTTTATATAATAATAATAAAAAATGAATTCTTTATATAGCCCTTCAGAACAGTGTCCCTCTTTCCTCCTCATTGGTCCCTCATTTTGGTCTGATCTATATCGTTTTATATAAAATGCACTTTTTTATCTTTCAAAAAGTGTTTCCCAGTGCTAAACCTTTCATCCAATTTCTAAATTGCTGCATTTGTAAATTTCAAAAGCCATTATAAAGGGATAATAGTGGTAAAAAAAAACCCTTGTGGGTTTAACTAATCATTTTTTTTGTGTATAATTCTCCTTTAAGGGGGTGTGGCAGGGGGTGTGTCCTACGGCTACATACGTTTGCTAATAGGTGTCCCCTCCTTCCCATCCCAGAAAGTCAGGAGCTTTACTGCTTAACCACTTGCCGACCGCCGCACGACTATCTACGTCGTCAGTCAGCCCCTCACAGGCAAAGTGACGTAGGTCTACGTCGCTAGCCTGTGAGGGCCTAGGGAGCGAGCGCGCGCCGCCGGAGGCGCACTCCCACTCCCGCGTGATCACGGACCCCCCCGCGCGTGTGACCAGCGGACCCGATGTCCGCCGGTCACTCTGCGATCGTCGGGGAGAGGGAGAAAGTCAGGTGGCTAGTGTAAACAAGCCGCCTGTCATTCTTCCCGGTGTATGAATGATGATCATACGGTTCTACTATGTAGAACCGTTGATCACTGTTCATACATCTCAAGCCACAGCCAATCACAGTTAGAATCACGCCCCTAGGGACACACATAGCCCCTCCCTCTCAAAAAAAGTTAACCCCTTCACTGCCAGTGTATTTTTACAGTAACAGTGCATTTGTATAGCACTGATTACTGTAGTAATGTCACTGGTAACCCCAAAAGTGTCAAAAATGTCAGTCAAGGGTCCGATCTGTCCGCCGCAATGTCGCAGTACCGCAAAAAAAATCGCAGATCGCCGCCATTACGCGTTTAATAAAAAAAACAACAAAAATGACAAAAATCTTTCCCTTTGTTAGTAAACGCGATAACTTTTGCGCAAACCAATCAAAATACGCTTTTTGCAATTTTTTTTTACCAAACATATGTAGCATAAAACAAATTGGCCGAAATTTTTAAAAAATTTAGATTTTTACATTTTTTTGGGGGGGAATTTCATATAAAAAAATGTGAAAAATATTGTTATTTTTGCAAAATTTACGCTCTTTTTTTGTTTATAGCGCATGATCAAAAAATCCCACAGGTGATCAAATACCACCAAAAGAAAGCTCTGTTTGTGGGAAAAAAAGGACGCCAAATTTGTTTAGATACGACCGCGCAATTGTCCGTTAAATTCACGCAGTGCCGAATCGCAAAATACCCCCTGGTCAGGAAGGGGGTAAAATCTTCCGGGGCTTAAGTGGTTAATTAATAACTGCAGGTACTTTTTTACAGAGAAAAAAAACAGAGTTTAACCATAAATGCAGCTGCAAATTTAGCCACTTCTGGACCGGAAGGTTTTACCCCCTTAATGTGATGTGTAAAAAAGTGCGCTGGAAAATAAATAGAAAAGCTGCAACCTTAGAAAATTGAATGCTAAACAAAAGGTGTGTATCAGATGCGCTAATCTGGTAATGGTATCCAATATATAATAGAATATAGTGATAGGATCAATAATAATTGATAATAAGTAAGTGAAATATAATTGGGGGACAACTTATTCCACCTCAATTAAATCAAAAACCAAAAAGGTGAATGACATGTGCTCAACAATGAGTGAACAAAAAATAAACAATAATACAAAATGTTGCAATAGTGAATCCAAAATAAAAGTCCATAAGCAAAAAATGAAAGTCCATATGAATCCAACATGCATGTGATGTATCTCCAAGGTGCAAAACTCAACACAATGAATAGGTGCAGCGAAGACCTCCACCGTGAATGAATGAGCCCCTTACCAGATGGGATAATACAAGGGCGTGTGTATTATCAGATCCAATGATAGTGTATAGCCCAGGAAAAAATGACAGAAAGCCCCAAACCCTGCTCTCCAATCAGGAGAGAGCAGGTCAGCCTCTTACCAGAAAGATCATATATCTGGGCAAGAATTCCGCCTATATGGGATGCCAGAGGCGTAACTAGAACCTTCAGGGCCCCGGTGCAAGAAACCACGAAGGGCCCCTCGGACCCCTGGCCGGGGGGCCCTTCCCCTCAAGCCTGGGGCTCTTCCCACTGATCCTGGCGTCCTTTACTCGCGTTGCGGGGCCCTTTATTACAGTCCCGCAGCGGGACCCTTTCACAAATTCTGCAGTGGGCCCCTTTCCTTCCATCTTGGGGCCTGCAGCTACAGGAGGAAAAAGGAGTACAGTGATTTCTCTACATGCTGCCCCTGCCGCCCCTCCTATCCAGGTGTACAGGGGAGCTGCACAGGCCCCCTGGAGCATGGGGCCCGGTTGCGATTGCAACCCCTGCAACCCCTGTAGTTACGCCCCTGTGGGATGCCCTTTCTGTTTCCTGGGATCCTTGGGTCTGGTTGCTCTGGTTGGTGTGTAAGATCTCCCCAGTATGGAATGAAAAGAAACCGCTAATAGTGTAAAATCTACCAATTTATTAAAAAGAAAGTATCACACTTACAATTAGTAGGCTTGCAATGGTGCAAAAAGCGGTAGAATACCGGAGATATCAGTTAGAGAACCGCGGCCACCTGCAGCGCGGTCCGCGGCGATGGATCGCGACGTTGCGGCGCTCCTCTCCTCAGAGACAGCAACAGCAGACCGCTGTTCTTGCTCCACGGGGAGCGATCGTGGGTGCCCGGCGGCAATCGCGGCCGCCGCACCCCCAGATCAGCTTCCCCTGTGGCAAATGGGCACGCACGCACCGCAATGTTGGAATAAACTTTTCCGGCTTCCCCCTTTTTTTTTTTTTTGACAGCTGTCAGCTGTGAGAGCACCAAACTGCTCTGCACTGAATCATGCTGATTTAGGAATGTGAGGGGGGGGGGGCTGAATCGAGATCGTAATTTTTTAACGATTCGTGGTACAGCTCTAATTTGCACACGGTCAGGGCTTTTTTTCAGCGGGAACGCTGGGGAACGCAGTTCCAGCACCTCTAGAGCTGAATGTATGTAATGGCAAGGGATGCTGGGGGTCTGCTGGAGGTTCTATCAGTGGCGTAGCGTGGGTTGTCAGCACCTGGGGCAAGGCAAGTAATTTGCGCCCCCTAAACCGACTTTGAGGTCACAAAAGTGTGAAAGGGGCCTTCAGTAATCAAGGTATAGTGTGCCCCCTTTCAATGCAGAGTGACCAGCGTGCCCCCTTTCAATGCAGAGTGACCAGCGTGCCCCCTTTCAATGCAGAGAAACCAGCGTGCCACCTTTCAATGCAGAGAAACCAGCGTGCCCCCTTTCAATGCACAGTGACCAGCGTGCCCCCCTTCAATGCAGAGAGATCATCGTGCCCCCTTTCAATGCACAGTGACCAGCGTGCCCCCTTTCAATGCAGAGAGACCAGCGTGCCCCCTTTCAATGCAGAATGACCAGCGTGCCCCCTTTCAATGCAGAGAGACCAGCGTGCCCCCTTTCAATGCAGAGTGACCAGCGTGCCCCCTTTCAATGCAGAATGACCAGCGTGAGGCGGCATAGGCGAAGCTTGGCTTGCAACGCCACCCCACCCTACACCAATGGACAGGTGAGGCACAGTCCAGCCCTGCCCCGACCCGCCATTTTCAGCCATAGATGGAGGCAGCCGCAGACAGTGTGTGAACTGTGTATGTCAGAGTCAGACAGACAAAGTGACACTGCGGATGCGCCCCCCAAGATGTTGCGCCCGGTGCGGCCGGCCCCCCCTGCACCCCCCACGCTACGCCACTGGGTTCTATTGATGCTGGCGGCTGGGGAATCAACTCTTGGTGGAGTGATCTATTTTTTTGCAGGGGTGTCTATTGTTGCTGGTGGAGGATCAATTGCTTCTGGGGGTGGGTCTTATGTTTGATGAGGGGTTGATCATTGCTTGGAGGGATCTATTGTTGAGGGAGGGGTCTATTGTGATCCATTGTTGCTGGCTACAGGGAATCTATTTTACTGTCTTTCTTGTTATAATTAACAAATTCCATACAAATGACTTAGCACCACAAACGATACTTGGTTCTGTATTCTCTAAAAGGGGCGGGGCTGGGAGGTGGGGTAGGGGTGGAACCAAGGAACAGAGGTGGGTACCGAGACAAGGGTTGACTCGGAAGGGGGGGGGGGGGTTCCTGCACCTTTTCTCTGAGAAAAAAAGCCCTGCACACGGTGTATCACAAGGCTGGATAATATGATGAGAGTTTATCGCCAGCCAAATTCCCATGGCTGCACCACTGGGACTTCATAATTAGCCGACACAAACACTGATTTTACTTTAAACGTAACGCCTTGTAATTGCAGGCTCGGCCTGGGGGGTCATTTACTCCAGTAACATAAATCCCATAAATAGGACGGTTTACAATTACCTTCCATTTCATCTAAGATTTTCTGTAAAGAGGGGCTGACTTGGAAATCCATCGGCGGGGGATTCAGGAAATATTCTGCAGTTTCATACCCCAGGATGCTTTAAAGAAAAAAAGAAAAAATAAATAGACAAATAAAGATAACAAGCGATTTGCAGTTAAGTATGAATGGCTCTTTAATATTAATACTACCCTCCAGTCCTCCAGTAATTCCCCCTCCCTCACCATGCTGACCCCCCACCACTAAAAAACTAATTGCAAACCCAGAAGTAAAATATTTGTCGTGCAATTAGTGTTGAAAAAAAAAATGTTTACTTCATTACAACCATATAAAGATGCTGTATATTCTGTTATTTATTTATACAAAACTATTGCTTGTAATAACTCTACTAGACCAATAATACAATCAATTAAAATAGAAACAGCCACACAATGAAGCCCCCTGAATCTATATCCAGGGGAGGACTGGGCCAGGGGGCAGGGAGGCAATTGCCCCCTGGGCCGCTCTGATGCCCCATAAAAGGCTGCATTGATTCTGCCACAGACATGCCTAAAGGATTCCTGGTGAAGAGAAGTAAAAAGTCCTCACCCCTGACCTACTGAGTGCGGGATGAAGAGAAGGACAGAGAGCAGCCCCCTCCCCCCCAGCATAGATGGTGTAAACTGTGTCTGAGCAGAGGCCGGTTCCATGCCCCCCTGGAGCCCCCCCCCCCGGCCAGCCCCCCGACCGAGCTGTCCCAGCTCCCCCAACCTACCCCTGCTGTCCAGGTCAGGAACCCGGATTCAGCCAGTAAGCAGAGAGTATCTGGATCAGGGCTTCAGCTTGGAATAGGAGTCAGTAGGATGATGGAAGAGGGAGAGTGAGAGGAGGGCCGAGTAGCTGCCCCATTACCCTTTGGTGTGTACTTGTCCCCTGGGCTGAAAGTTGCCAGTCTGCCCCTGACTGTTTTAATGTTTTAATGGAATTGCACTAGGTCGGTGCTCCCTCCTCTTGTTATTGTTGTTAGAGTGTCATGGCAAAGGCTGGAAATACTTTTTTGTATTTTTTTTTTATTTTTAATAAATTAGCAAAGATTTCAAGCAACCCTCTTTCACGTTGTCATAATGGGGTATCGTTTGTAGAATTTTGAGGAAAATAATGAATTTAATCCATTTTGGAATAAGGCTCTAAACATAACAAAATGTGGACAAAGTGAAGTGCTGTGAATACTTTCCGGTTGCTCTGTATAATAGGGCACACTTTGATCCACATCAGTCCCAATAGGAGGAATAATGTACAAATCCAGATAATTACAGTATGTTCTATTCAAGTTAGATCCACCAAGACAGCAGATGACTGCACTGTCCACACTGACTGGGTCTAAGGCAGTATGTCATTGCACAAGGCGGCATTTGAAACACAAAACTGATATCAGCCAGAATATTTGTATTTCTTTTTGGATAGAGAGGGGAAAATGTAAAAGTTCTGTCTGGATTTATTTCTGTTTGTTCCCCCCAAGGAGGGGACTGTAAGATTCTGGTACCTTTGGTACCCTTATTGCCCATTTTCCTTTTCATATTGCGTCCCACCTTTTTAGTTAGGTGGAACGCATATACCTTTAAGCCGGATGACATCATCGCTGAGCGCCGCTCTGAGCGGCTATTTCAATCGCCGGCTTTCTCTCTCACATTGTTCGTTCAATGTTACCGCATGCTCACAAGCCTTGTCTTATGCTGCCGGAGCCTCCAGCTATTCTCTTTACCTGGAACAGACCGGAACCTCGCTACTGATCCCGTATCTCGCTACCGGATCACTCCCTCACTACCGGACCCCTCTACTTACTAACCTTACTAGTGATAAGTACCCCACAGGGGATTCCTCCATAACTAACTTACACTATCTATCTTCTGCACATTAAGGACTGTTACTATCTATGCATACTAATTCTATCATCTGCACTGTTACATAGATTGCTAGCTCTTGAGTCTACTACCATCTATCCTTGCACTGGGTTAGTCTATCCTGTATATGTCATCTACTGTCCTCACCACCTGTTACCATACATGATTACTAACCTATCTGCATTCTACCTATTACCATCTACTACTCTCCTGAACATTACTATCAAGTGCTTATCATTGTTGTCACTGCTCACCCCTGTCCCTTCAGCACATCACCTCCATACTGTCATATACATCCCATCACTCCAGGAACATCTTATTGAGTGTGTGTATATCTGTATGCTGAAGCAGACAGGCCCACAGTGATGAGTCTGGAGAGTTGGATCTGGTATTTCAACACATCTCTACATGACTACTGAGTGGAGATTCTGCAGCTGCAAATCCAGCTTACTATAAAAACGCAGGAGCGTTACAGATTGAACGAACCTAAAAAATGGATTCAGCAGAATTACCCACTCAAGTGACACAATTAACACAACAAGTAAATGCATTAATACTTGCTCTTACTGAAGTAAAAGATGAAAATCAGACTCTGAGACCGCAGGTAACCCGTCTTTCACAGCTTACTGCTGCTCAGCCCCCTGAACCTAAAATAAACCCTCCTCTAGTGTTTACAGGTGATCGGAAAAAATTTTGTGAATTCAAAAACGCATGTCAATTGCTTTTTTTGCTAAAACCTCGTACTTACCCTACTGATCAAATTAAAGTTTGTACCGTTATTTCATACTTAACGGGTGATCCACGGGCCTGGGCAGACTCTCTCTTTGAGAAAGATGATCATCTTCTCAACTCCTATCCTTTATTCCTAGCGGAACTCGCTAGCTTATATGAAGACCCCAATAGGCAGAGTACTGCTGATATCCAATTGAGGGCTTTAAAACAAGGAAGGAGACCTGTTGAAGACTTTGTAGCAGAGTTCAAAAGATGGACCCTTGATTCAGGGTGGAATGATACATCTCTGCGAACTCAGTTCAGACTCGGGTTGTCAGAAGCCGTTAAAGACGAGCTCGCCCGAGCGGATTTACCTGGCACTTTGGATGCCTTAATACAACTCAGTATCAACATTGACAGGCGACTGCGAGAAAGAAAGGCTGAGAAAATGGGAATGCCATTATCTAGTCCTTCTCGGATTTCGGCCGTTGACCCTACTCCTATGGAGGTAGGAACCATACGCCCACCTTTATCAACTACTGAACGAGCCAGGAGAAGATCCAGAAACCTCTGCATGTACTGCGCATCCCCGGATCATTTGATAAGCGTCTGTCCCCTTGTCCGCAAAAAACAGGGTGAGTGTTCACATGTCTTGCTAGGGGGATTAACGACTTCCTTTTCTAATCCCTATCTCTTTGTTCATTTAACATTACAGTGGGACCAGACTAGGATTACCACCAAGGCTATGATCGACACAGGATCTTGTGGGACATATATCGATACACGTTTTGTTACTTTAAGTAAAATACCTATTATTTCAAAACCTAAACCTGTCTCTGTTAGTTTCATTAACGGTATTCCGTTATCTTCTGGTCCAATCACCAATCAGACACAAGCACTCCTTGTCACTGCTAACGAGTCTCATATGGAGACCACCACTTTTGATGTACTATCTTCACCCCATTGTCCCATTATTTTGGGACTTCCCTGGTTACACACACATCAACCAACCATAGATTGGAAAACACGGACTCTAACTTTCCCTTCTCACTATTGCGAGATTACGTGTAACCTCCCATCTTATGGAAAGATCCTGTCTGTGGTGTCAGATGAGATTACACCACTATGCTATCAGGATCTGTCCGAAGTCTTCCTTGAGAAAAATGCTCAAGTGTTGCCTCCCCATAGGGATTATGATTGCACTATCGATCTACTCCCTAACAGCAAATTGCCTTTCGGTCATGTTTATCCTCTTTCACAGGATGAACTCTCTCATCTCAAGGAATACTTGGATGAGAATTTGACAAAAGGGTTCATCAGACCCTCTACTTCTTCCACAGCTGCAGGACTTTTCTTTGTCCGCAATAAGGATTCAAGTCTTAGGCCTATTATCGATTACAGGCAATTAAATACCATTACGA
The DNA here is from genome assembly GCF_965119305.1 of Pelophylax lessonae. Lineage (NCBI taxonomy): Eukaryota > Metazoa > Chordata > Amphibia > Anura > Ranidae > Pelophylax > Pelophylax lessonae. The sequence goes on along the minus strand of NC_138775.1, from coordinate 22,128,501 downwards.
TAAAGGATCGCTATCCTTTACCGCTCATCCCTGAACTCATTGAACAAGTGCGTGGGGCTACCTACTTCTCTAAATTGGACCTAAAAGGGGCATACAACCTAATCCGAATCCGTGACGGAGATGAGTGGAAGACAGCATTCAGAACCAGATACGGATTATTCGAATATCTTGTGATGCCATTCGGGTTGTGTAATGCTCCCTCAGCTTTTCAACGGTTCATAAACGACATCTTTAGAGACTTACTTGATGTCTGTGTTGTGGTATATCTGGACGATATACTTATCTATTCTCAATCTTTGTCTGAACATATAAAACATGTAAGACTTGTGTTATCCAGATTACTCGCACACAATCTATACGTGAAATTAAAAAAATGCCTATTTCATAAAGAAGAAATATTATTCCTAGGATACATCATATCCAAAACCGGAATCAAGATGGATATGAGCAAGATATCCTGTATTCTGGATTGGCCTATACCAACAACTCGTAAGGCATTACAGCGATTCCTTGGATTTTCAAACTTCTATAGGAAGTTCATCAAGAACTTCTCTGCTATTGTGAGACCTCTCACACAACTTACAAGTATAAAGAAACCATTCAAATGGTCAGAAGAAGCAAATGGAGCTTTCCGCTTGTTAAAATCAAGCTTTACTTCTGCTCCCATACTACGCCATCCAGACCCATCCCTCCAATATATTCTGGAGGTAGATGCGTCAAACATGGCAGTAGGAGCAGTTCTCTCCCAACGACCAACAAATACTTCACCACTCCACCCAGTTGCTTTCTTCTCTAAATCACTAAGCAGCCCAGAGGTGAATTACCCAGTGGGTGAAAAGGAGTTGCTTGCCATAAAACTGGCACTGGAGAATTGGCGACATCTACTTGAAGGTACCCGATTACCAATACTCATATATACAGATCATAAAAACCTTCAATACCTTCAGACTAACAAAACTCTTTCCCACCGGCAGGTACGATGGTCATTATTCTTCCTAAGATTCAACTTCCTAGTGACCTACACGCCTGCAGACAAAAATAAAAAAGCGGATGCGCTATCACGATTAACCGAAGATAACTGCGCCGAAATCCCTTCTATTCCTATAATACCCTATGAACGTATTATTGGTGTTGTTCGCTCCCTGAAGGAAGAGATTTTGCACAGTATAGGATTGGATTCACCTCCTCCCTCTGGCGGAATTTGCTTATAACAACGCAACCCACAGTACTACTAAGCAAAGTCCGTTCTACTTGAACTATGGGTTTCATCCTACACTTCTCCCACCACGCATCCTACCATCAAGTAACCCAGTAGCCTCGGATTATCTTACCCAAATAAAAGACTCTCTGGGTTTATTTAATACCACCATCTCACACGCTCATAGTCAACAAAAAAGGTACTACGACCTTCGTAGAAGACCTTCTCCGCAATATGCTATTGGGGACCTCGTTTGGCTATCGACAAAAAATTTAAGGTTAAAGATCCCTAGCAAAAAGCTTGGACCTTTATTTCTGGGACCCTTCCCAATTAAGAAACTCATTGGAAAAGCTGCAGTGCAACTCACCTTACCGGCAGATCTCAGAATACATCCCATCTTTCATGTGTCGCTACTGAAACCACATGTTCCTAACCAAGGTATAAGGCCTACCATCTTGCCTCCACCTCCAGTACAAGTTGAAGGCGGAGAAGAATATGAGATTAAGGAGATTTTGGATTCTCGTATCCACAGAGGAAGACTCCAATATCTCATAAGATGGAAGAACTATGGACCCCAAGACGACACCTGGTTGGATACTTCTGATGTTCACGCACCTAGGCTTATACGAAGATTTCACTCTAAATACCCGGATAAACCAGTGCTATAGGCCTTCCGGAGCCGGCCTTAAGGGGGGGGGGGGGTACTGTAAGATTCTGGTACCTTTGGTACCCTTATTGCCCATTTTCCTTTTCATATTGCGTCCCACCTTTTTAGTTAGGTGGAACGCATATACCTTTAAGCTGGATGACATCATCGCTGAGCGCCGCTCTGAGCGGCTATTTCAATCGCCGGCTTTCTCTCTCACATTGTTCGTTCAATGTTACCGCATGCTCACAAGCCTTGTCTTATGCTGCCGGAGCCTCCAGCTATTCTCTTTACCTGGAACAGACCGGAACCTCGCTACTGATCCCGTATCTCGCTACCGGATCACTCCCTCACTACCGGACCCCTCTACTTACTAACCTTACTATTGATAAGTACCCCACAGGGGATTCCTCCATAACTAACTTACACTATCTATCTTCTGCACATTAAGGACTGTTACTATCTATGCATACTAATTCTATCATCTGCACTGTTACATAGATTGCTAGCTCTTGAGTCTACTACCATCTATCCTTGCACTGGGTTAGTCTATCCTGTATATGTCATCTACTGTCCTCACCACCTGTTACCATACATGATTACTAACCTATCTGCATTCTACCTATTACCATCTACTACTCTCCTGAACATTACTATCAAGTGCTTATCATTGCTGTCACTGCTCACACCTGTCCCTTCAGCACATCACCTCCATACTGTCATATACATCCCATCACTCCAGGAACATCTTATTGAGTGTGTGTATATCTGTATGCTGAAGCAGACAGGCCCACAGTGATGAGTCTGGAGAGTTGGATCTGGTATTTCAACACATCTCTACATGACTACTGAGTGGAGATTCTGCAGCTGCAAATCCAGCTTACTATAAAAACGCAGGAGCGTTACAGGGACTTTCTCTGATTTCCTGTCCCTGTGACTCCCATACAAAAAATGGGGGGTGCGGTTGTTATTAGGACAGGAAGACAATAAATACATTGTCCAAAGTTCAAACCCTTCTTCAATTTACTAAAAATGTAGGCGACCCCTTAATAAAGCAGATTTATAAAAAAAAATGTGTGTGACCCAGAACCAGCATGGCGGGTGCCATTGGGTGGAGGGCAGGGAGACTAGTGTACGTTTACCTAGTGTATGAATCACCTGCTGGTGGCATTGTGTCTCCCTGGGCGGAAAGTTGTAGTTCCAGTGTCTCCCAGCAGCCAACAGGTTCTAGTAATCAGTCTCCACCTAATGCTGGCTGCTGGAAGGGTACTGAAGTCTCTCCTCTGCTAGATCACTCTGCATAGGAGTTTTGATTTGCTTGCTGTGCTATGTATGATACTGTTGCCATTTATCCTGCTCCTGATCTTGATCTTGCTTTAGTCTTGCATCCTGTACCCTGCATCCTGCTGCTCCTTATCTCTGCTCCACTTGTCCCAGATCTCAGTCCTGATAATCCCCTTTCTAGCATTCCTGGTGTTCCCTGATACCTTTGTTCCTCATCATGTATATTGTTTATAGATAGTTTGTTAGGCTTCCTGTTACTTAGGCATTTTGGTTATATGGTTATAGTTCACTTGTACATATATTACGAAAGTAAAGTATGCCCATGTCAGGGTTGGGCTCACAGCAGCTCTTTTCTCTGTGCTCAGGCTGCTCAGCTGTCGGTTATTTGTCAACACTCATTGTTTCCTCTGTTGCTCACCTGGTTATCATTATCTGCTTGCCAGTCTTGCCTACAGCCAGCCCCTTCTGGCAATGTAAGCTGCCTTTCCTGCCTTCGCCTGGTCAACATATCTGGAGTTTCTCTGTAGGGTGCCGGATGCATGGATTCCAATAGGAGATTTTTTTGTTTTTTTTTAAGCACCTGATTAGAGCCAGAGGTTCTAATAGGCTTCAAAAAAGGGTGGGCTCGGGGTGCAGAGCACTGCGCCCCGAGCCAACCCAGTTGTGTGACAATGGCAAATTAATATTCGCTATTGTCACACTGGCTCTCCTCCCAGCCAATCAGGAAGAGGGTTGTGAGAGGCAGAAGAGACACAGCTGGAGGAGGACAGCGGTTCAGCCCCCCAGCACTCCCCGACTCAGACAGGAGGAAGGAGGAGGAAAGGAGGAAGGCCGTTGGCAGGGGGGAGGAACGTGTCGCCTGCCAACTGACTGACTGACCGACCGGGGGGGGGGGTGCGCATTGGTTTGCCACCCCCCAGAATTACCGAGCACCAGCCACCACTGATATAGGGCATGTATCTGAATGGACAAAGGGAGAGGAGAAAAGTAATCACTTGAAACCCGGTTCACACTGGTGCAATTCGGGAAACCCTGCGGTTCAGTGCAGGTTCCCGCATCGCACCTACATCGCACAGTGGTTCACACTAAGATCTGTGAACCGCTGTGGGTGTCAATGTAATGTTATTGACACCCCCAGATCGGTTCACAGATCGCAAACTATCAAATAATGCAGAAATTGGATCGCATAAGAGTGAAAACCAATGCGACCCGATTCCAGTGTGGACCAAAAAAAGGGTCCTGCACCATTTTGGTGCGCATGCCATTGACAGTTTGTATGGCTGAAATCCCATCGCACAGTCTTCGCATGTGATCTGCTCAGCATCGCACAAGTGTGAACCCAGCCTGATGTGCGGTTACCAGCGTACAGTCTGTCATTGATTTATACAGGTGGCTGTAGACAAACTTCTGGCATCAAAATATGCTCGGCAAAAGTCACTGACCTGCACAGCTGCTGGGCGTAATCTGTATCTGGGCTGGACGCCACCTCTTCCTCCTCCTCTTCCTCCTCCTCTTCCTCCGTCTGCTGCAGGCTCCCACAAACACTGCGGCAGAGCAGGCTGGAGTCTCCTCTATGGAAGGATTTCTGGCGGCGGTTGGCTTCTGTGTAATGACAGCCGGCCATAGGAGCCTTCCACTGCAGGAGAGAAACCAAAGTACACCTGTCATAAGAGAAATACCATAGGTGTCATCTTCCCTCTGAAAATGCAAGTTGCCTGGCTGTGCCTGGCCTCAGTTCCCAGCTACTGACCCAGGACAAGCCTGAAGCAAACTAAAGTCAAAAGAATTCTGAAATGTTTATTACTACACTGATCGCAGGACAGTGACTCAAAGCGTTGAAGCCGCTGGATCAGCATGACAGCAAAGCTAATATACACTACATTGTCAAAAGTATTGGGACACCTGCCTTTACACGCACATTAACTTTAATGGCATCCCAGTCTTTGTCCGTAGGGTTCAATATTGGGTTGAGCACAAACCCCCCCCCCCCCCACACACACACACCTGTACTTCGTTATCAGTATCCACCAGTAAGCAGATATAGGAGGAGTCCCTTATAGTGCAGTTGCACATCTCTCCCAGTAAGGAGTAAGTATCGCCAATGGTATAGAGAGGTGGGATTTATCCTTCGTTTTATGGATAGTGTAGGACCCACTGATAATGGGGTACTTTGACGTAGTGGTGGGCTTGAGCACTATATGGCCATATGGTGGGACTAAATCCCCTTTTTTACTCAGTTTGATTGCCTTGTTATATTTGATAGTTATTTATTTTGCATTTGTGCGCTATTCTCTGTAGTTATATATCAATATTTAGTTGGCCCTCCCTTTGCAGCTCTAACAGCTTCAACTCTTCTGGGAAGGCTGTCCACAAGGTTTAGGAGTGTGTCTATGGGAATGTTTGACCATTCTTCCAGAATCGCATTTGTGAGGTCAGGCACTGATGTTGGATGAGAAGGCCTGGCTCGTAGTCTCCGCACGAATTCATCCCAAAGGTGTTCTATCGGGTTGAGGTCAAGACTCTGTGCAGGCCAGTCAAGTTCTTCCACCCCAAACTCACTCATCCATGTCTTTAACATTGCATGCCAGGTTACTATTTGTTGCCTGTGTACCATTGGGTACATTTCCATGGACCCTGGAACAGGAGTTCCCAGTGAATGACATGCTCTTGCCACTTTTTTGTGGACATTTTGGATTTCCCCTTATATTTTCTTTCTAGGTGACAATGACCAGTACACATAAAAAGGGTGAATCTCCCCAACGGGGACCAGAGATAGTAATAAAAACTTGATAGAAAGTCTAACCCATCAATACTCCAAACCAAAAAAATAAAATTTTGCCTGGATATAAACTTTAACATTCGTTAGGAACCTGAGTCCCGTTCAAGCCTGGAAATGAACATTGTTGGGCCAATAACCTGCAGGTGTGAGATTGCCCACCCTGCCATTGATGTACACAATAGTGTAGGGATCCTTGCAGGGGCGTAACTACAGGGGTTACAGGGGTTGCAGTTGCAACCGGCCCCCATGCTCCAGGGGGCCTGTGTGGCTCCCCTGTAAACCTGGATAGGAGGGGCGGCGGGGGAAGCATGTAGAGAAGTCACTGTCCTCCTTTTTCCTCCTGTAGCCGCAGTAAAATGGAGGTGATTGGTTCCTCTGTATGCTGCCCCCGCCACTCCTCCTATCCAGTTCATTTGTGTTCTGCCGTCTCTGGGCCCCTGTGTGCTCCCCTGGTTTCCCCCACCCCTCCCCCACTGTGTTCCCTCCCCTCTCCTGCCGGCTGCTGCAGGGCATGTGTCACAATAGAGAACCAGGAAGGGGTCGGTAAATATGTAATCTGAATGGACAGAGTCATAGTCAGTGACATTGTAAAAAAAATAAAATAAAATGATAAAAAATAATACAATTAAAATACCAAAAAATAAAAACTACTGACACCAGTGGGTGAACTTCCAGGATCGCAAAGGTCACACTTGCAACCGTGCCCTGGCATTCCACCACCGTGGGGAGGCCCCAAGATGGCAGGAAGGGGGCCCACTGCAGAACTTGTGAAAGGGTCCCGCTGTGGGACCGTAATAAAGGGCCCCACAACGAGAGTAAAGGGCCCCAGGATCAGTGGGAAGAGCCCCAGGCTTGAAGGGAAGGGCCCCGGCCAGGGGTCCGGGGGGGGGCCCTTCATGGTTTCTTGCACCGGGGGCCCTGAAGGTTCTAGTTATGCCTCTGGATCCTTGTAACATCTTTGACCTTACATGGGCACATGGCAAAATTGGGTCAATGATAACAAAAGCATACCCATCCCTTAAGCCCCGTAAAATTGGTAGGAAATTTTCATCCAACGACCGATCTGCTGATTTTCGGCTTGTTAGTATGATGCTTCCGACAACCGACTCCGACTTTTTGGACGAAAAAAATCTGGTGTGCAGACTATAAATTTTTGTCTGCCGTCAACATAACGGCCGATTTTCGTGCAGTCAGTACAGATTTCGACAGGGAAAAATCTGATGAGCAAGACTGGGCATGCTCAGAGAAGAAAGAACACAAAGAAAGCAAACCAACACATGACATCACTTCTGAAGTAGAATTTTGTTGGGCGAGAAAATTTGTGTGCAGTCTAGAGCACATTCCAACCAACAAAACACCACTCTGGACAAAAGACGGACGACCGGTCGGCCGATAATCGTTGCGTGTGTACGGGGCTTAAGTATACATTTAGCTGTGGGATGGGAAATCTCTCATTGGATGGGGAATCCCCCACCTGCAGCTCATTGGCTCAGCAATGACCGCTAATTTCCAGGTTCCTACCAAACCCAAGCTCATCCCTATTTAACAGTAAGATTTTAGTGTGTGGGAGGAAACTCGCATAAAAAGGGGGAGAACTTTGATAACTGAACCCTTGAAGGCAGTGCTGTAAGGCCACCTTGTTAACCACCATTCTGCTATGGTCACCAGGTTGGTGGCCCCTGACCCATCTCAGAGATGACCCCCATTATCCATGATTGCCTATCATAGCTGGGTCGGAGTCTTGCCTTACCTTGTATGGTTTCCTCTGTGTACTGATAGAAGAGCGGCGTCCTCACCATGCTTGTTTTATACTGTCAGGGGAGGGTTGTCATAGTGATCCGTGTCCTCAGATGGATCTCACGTCTCCCTCTTGGTAATTATTAATAACATAAAATTGGAAGTCGGTTCTCGGCTCCCCCCTCGGCTGACGCAGCGCCGGGGTCATGGCACCCACAGAGAGGAAGCCTTTAAAGTCATAACAGGGAGGACATTAAAGGTCCCTCAATGATCAGCGGTGTAAATCAGAGGATTGGTCCTCTCGGTGTGACAACCCTGAGAATTGGGCCATCTTTTCATGCTGGCATTTTTTTAATAGGGGCACCCGCGGCTCGTCCCCGGGGGGAGGCATAGAGAGATTGTATCAAAACCAGAGAGATGTATCCTAGCAATCTACAGGGAGGTGTACTGGGGGGGAGGGGGGGCTGACCTCCTGAGGGTCCCATTTACACCAAGGTGTTAAGGTGTAAATAATGAGCTCCCGTGTGCTGGGATACATTGTTGCAATGCATTGCAGTTTTTTGCTTCTTCATGTATTCTTTTTTTTTGTTACTTTAAAAAACCTGGAAGCTAACTGCACTATGATACATTGTTGCATTGCAGTTTTTCAGATGCATTTTTCAGTACAGTATTTGAAAATTCGGATGTACTTGAATTTCTGAATTACAATAGTAATGGATTTTAATTAATCTGAAATAACAAATCAAATTCAAATAGTTTTTTTTAATCAAATTTAAATCATTTTCAAATCAAATTCCAATTTCCAAAGACAATCAAATAGAATTTAAAATAGAGGAAAAGAATAGAAAAAAATAGAATAGAATAGAAAATAATAGAAAAAAGGGATATAATAGGGTAAAACAGAACAGAATACAAAATAAAAGAATAGGAAATAAATAGAATAGGAAAAAAGGGATAGAATAGAAAAATAAAAGAATAGGGGAAAATAGAACAAAATAGAACAGAAAATAAATAAACAGAATAAAATAGAATAGAAAAAAAAGGAATAGAATCAAAATGGAACAGAATAGAATAGAATATAACCATCGTCTGAAATTCGAATTTTGAATAGAAGAAAATAAAATTTGAATTGAATAGAAAAGAATAGAATAGAAAATAAAAAAACAGAATAGAAAAGAATAGAATAGAATAATATAACCCTTTTCCGAAATTTGAATAGAATACATTTGAGATAGAATAGAAAGGAAAAGAATAGAATAGAAAATAAAAGAAAAGAATAGAGGTAGAGCCTGGAGTATAAACGATGCTCAATTGGTACTAAGGGGCCCAAAGTGTGCCAAGAAAATATCCTCCACACCATTACACCACCAGCCTGAACCATTGATACAAGGCAGGATGGATCCATGCTTTCATGTTGTTTACACCAAATTCTGATCCTACCATCTGAATGTCGCAGCTGAAATCGAGTCTCATCCGACCAGGCAACGTTTTTCCAATCTTCTATTGTCTTATTTTGACGATTCTGTGCGAATTGTAGCCTCAGTTTCCTGTTCTTAGCTGACAGGAGTGGCCCCCGGTGTGTTCTTCTGCTGCTGTAGCCCATCTGCTTCAAAGTTCGATGTGTTGTGCATTCAGAGATGGTACTCTGCATACCTTGGTTGTAACGAGTGGTTTAGTTACTGTTCCCTTTCTATCATCTGGAACCAGTCTGCCCATTCTCCTCTGACATCAACAAGGCATTTTCCTTCACACAACTGCCGCTCACTGGATATTTTCTCTTTTTCCCACCATTCTCTGTAAACCCGAGAGATGGTTGTGTGTGAAAATCCCAGTAGATCAGCAGTTTTTGAAATACTCAGACCATCCTGTCTGGTACCAACAACCATGCCACGTTCAAAGTCACTTAAATCCCCTTTCTTCCCCATTCAGATGCTCGGTTTGAACTTCAGCAAGTCGTCTTCACCCCATCTAGATGCCTAAACTCATTGAGTTGCTGCCATGTGATTGGCTGATTAGCAATTTGTGTTACCAGCAATTGAACAGGTGTACCTAATAAAGTGGCCGGTGAGTGTATATATATCCAACCAAATACTGTAAAGTCTCTATAGTGTCCCTATGGTGGAAGACGTCGCCCTTACCTCTGCAGTATGCCTCTTCTTCTTGGTCTTTGTCGCCTACAGGCCCTGAATAAAGGAAAATTAGACCGCTGTTGATAAAGGTCCGAGGTGTTGGAATGTAGAATTCAGGACTGATGATCTTTAGTTCGGATTTCAGTTAATAATTACTCTCAAGGACCAATGCAGAGATTGGCGGGTTGGTCTGGCGCACAATGCGGCTCCTTGACTGTAATAGCGTTATGCAATCCAAG
>NC_138775.1:21958489-22115989 GCF_965119305.1 Pelophylax lessonae | reverse complement strand
TTGGGAATGTACCATCGTACCATCGTCATGCCTGAATGGGCTGCGCTGGCAGCAGATACTGAGCAGGCTATGGGTATAATAAATATTTAAAGCGTAACTCCACTTTTTTTGAGAAAAAAAATTCCCCTCTGGATGATCTCTGTACATTGCAGGGATTTTACCAAACTTTGTTGCAGATTCCTACCTTTTGTTATTCTGAAGAAATCATTGTTTGTTCCTCTGTGCTGAGTGTGTCTAATGGGAGTGGTTTCATAATTATCTATAGGCTGTGGCAGCTGCAGGGCTCTAATGAGGAAAGCTGCTGGGTCTGCATCCCTTTAGACGTGTTCCTATTGGGAGTATCTCACCAAAAATGACATTTTTGTTGCAGGGGATGCCAGAAATCTGACTTATATCTTAGTGCAGACTTCTGGGAAAATTGGTGAGCCAATCAAACAAGCAGGAAATGATGTTTCTGGGGGTGTGGTCAGTATACATTCTGTGTAGAGAACAGCTCCAGGCGGCCATATTGTATTGTATTTTCAGAAAATTACAGCAGCTTCAGATAGAAAAGGAAAGGTCTTTTTTTTTTTTTTTTTTTTTTTGACAATTAGATTTTTATTGAGTTTTTAGAAAATAAACATGACAAATTGTACAAACATTTGAGCAGCAGATATAAAACATGGCAATAACAGCAAATCACCAACAGAGTCAAGTCGTAACATATGCTATCGCCTGTGGAGAAAGATTGGAGTTATTAAGACCACTCTTTATGACTTCTTAGTGGTACAAGTCACATAACAGAAAGGAAAAATTCACAACAGTAAATTAAGGCAATTAAGGCAATAGTGCACTCTAGTGGGCAATTTATGAAAGACAGGTTTCAGGTATCAGGAAAGGTCATTTTTAATTACATTCAATTACAATATGATTTGTGTCGCAATTGTATACGCTATATTGTTTTTTTTTTTTACTTTATTTGCTATTTTATTTTCCCCACGAAAGTGGAGTTACCCTTTAAGGGCTTTTAAAATAGAGAACGGCATTACTCTGAATGTAATCCCGACAATGAACTTTGTTGCTCCCCTTTGCTTTGGTTTGCCTTCCCTTCAGTATTGCACAGTTATACGGTCTCATCTTATGCAGTGAATTGGCTTACCCTGATTTCACCGCACACTGGGAGCATCTCACAATGTGCATTAGAAGCCGCAGCAATCAGATAGAGCTCCGCCTCATTTCCTGGATGGAGGACATCCAACGTCATCTAGCACTTTCCTGTCCAGTCCCTGGCACGCCCCTTTCATTCATCGTATTTCAGTTCTTTCAATCACAGAGGTTGAGCATTAAATGCAGGCATTACCTAGGACAGCCTGCCTACTTCTCCAGATTGACATTCACACAGTGAGAATTTGATATTTGCAGAAAGCCTCCTAAGAACCAGCCCACAGCTTAAATCAGGGCCGATGGGTCTTGAGAGGAGTACTGAGACAGGGGGCTGTGATGTTTTCAGGAAGGTATGTACAGCCCAATGCTGGCCACTCCCACCAGCCATGATCTGCCTGCTTTGCGTAGAGCAGGGTTTTTCAACTGGGGTGGTGCGGCACCCTGGGGTGCTGCAAGGAGTCCTCTGGGGTGCTGCGGCCACATCCCAGGCTGAGCGCTACTCCCATGTGTTAACTCCTGTGCACTGCGACCCTGCAAGGAAAGAGAAAGCACAGCCTGCATGGCTCTCTCCTCCTCCCTGCAGCTATGTGTACTATTGCAAGCAAAACAGAAAGCGTGCCCTTGTAGTGCCGCCCGCCCGCGGACTACCAACCGTTGATATCATCGGTTGTTAGGGACATGTCAGGCGGGGGCGGAGAGAGAGGAGTTGGGGGGAGAGTGAGGAGAGATCACTGCCCACATTTGTCATAGGAGAGGGGATATAGGGAGGGGGGATTTGAGGGGATTGTGCTGAGAGAGGGGATGGGGGTGTTGCAGTGGGGTTTGTGCTAGAAGTGGGGTTTGGGGGGGTTGTGCTAGGAGGGGGAATAGGGGGGTTTTGCTAGGGGGGGATTCAAGGGGGTTGTGCTAGAAGAGGAGATTGAGGGGGTTGGAGTGGGGTTTGCACTAGGAGTGGGGATTTGGGGGGGGGGGATTTTGTTAGGAGGGGGGATCTGGGGGAGTTGTGCTAGAAGAGGGGTTAGGGGGTTGTGCTAGGAGGGGGAACGGGGAGGGGGGTTGTGATAGATGGGGGATTCAAGGGGGTTGTGCTAAGAGAGGGGATTAAGGTGTTGGAGTGGGGTTTGTGCTAGGAGTGGGGATTTGGGAGAAGGGGGATTGTGCTAGGAGGGGGGATGGGGAGGTTGTGATAGGAGGGGAGATTTGGGGGGTTGTGCTAAAAGAGGGGAATGGGGGGTTGTGCTAGGAGGAGGGATGGGGGGCGGTTGTGCTAGGAGGGAGGGATTTGGGGGTTGTGCTAGGAGGGGGGATTGAGGGGGTTGGAGTGGGGTTTGTGCTAGGAGTGGGGATTTGGGAGCAGGGGGGTTTGTGCTAGGAGGGGGGATTTGAGGGGGGTGCTAGAAGTGGGGTGGAGAGGTTGTGCTAGGAGGGGGGATTTAGAGGGGTTGTGCTAAAAGTGGGGATTGGGGGAGGTTGTGCTAGGAGGGGGATTGGGAGGTTGTGCTAGGTGGGGGGATTTGAGGGGGTTGAGCTAGGAGAGGGAATGGGGGGGGAGATTGGAGCAGCGTTTATGCTAGGAGTGGGGATTGAGGGGGTTGGAGTGGGGTTTGTGCTAGGAGTGGGGATTTGGGAGCAGGGGGGTTAGTGCTAGGAGATGGGATTTGAGGGGGGGTGCTATAAGTGGGGATTGGGGGTCGTGCTAGGAAGGGGGATGGGGAGGTTGTGCTAGGAGGGGGGATTTGGGGGTTGTGGGAGGAGGGGGGCTTGGAGTGGGATTTGTGCTAGGAGTGGGGATTTGGGAGCAGGGGGGTTTGTGTTAGGAGGGGGGATTTGAGGGGGGGTGCTAGAAGTGGGGATGGGGGGGTTGTGCTAGGAAGGAGGATGGGGGGGGTGCTAGGAGGGGGGATTGTGCTAAAAGTGGGGATTGAGGGGTTGTGCTAGGAGGGGGGATTGGGAGGTTATGCTAGGAGGGGGATTTGAGGGGGTTGAACTAGGAGAGGGGATGGGAGGGGATTGGAGCAGCGTTTATGCTAGGAGTGGGGATTGGGGGGGTTGTGCTAAAAGTGGGGATTGAGGGGTTGTGCTAGGAGGGGGATTTGAGGGGGTTGAGCTAGGAGAGGGGATGGGGGGGGGGGGGGATTGGAGCAGCGTTTATGCTAGGAGTGGGGATTGGGGGGGGTTGAAGTAGGGTTTGTACTAGGAGCAGTGATTTGGGAGCAGGGGGGTTTGTGCAGGTGCAGAGAAGTAACATGTGCGTAATCGCATGCTTTCCTGTATTGCACAATAAATGTGCTGCCTTTTGCCTTTGCATGCGGGTGCCATTATTTCCTAATGAAACCCCCCCCCCCCCCCCCATCTACTAAATGCATGTACGTTTGCATGCTTTAAAAAATGCAATGTGCGGGAACACACAACAAAGCGCATGTTCAGACGCACCTCCTGGTGGGAATGAACCCTCAGACTGGTGTGCCCCGGGACTGTGCACAGTTCTAAAGGGTGCCATTACTGAAAAAAGGTTGAAAAACACTGGCATAGAGAACCAGAGAACTGGGGCTAAAATTAGGTATGTAATGAAAATGGAACGGTTTTATTTAGAAATCTCATTAGCATGTTGATGGGGAGGGGGGGGGGGGGAGTAACCAGGGAAGGAAAAATATAAGCAAATCAAACCTTGAATGTGTTATGGAAAGTATTTTGTAATACCTGTTTATCTTGTTGGAATTTCAGAGCTGTTCTGTGCTATCACAAGGAGTTCAATTAGTCCTCCCAGTTCTAGGACTGCAAGATGATTTATACATACACTATATTGTCAAAAGTATTGGGACGCCTGCCTTTACACATGAACTTTAATGGCATCCCAGTCTTAGTCCGTAGGGTTCAATATTGAGTTGGCCCACCCTATGCAGCTATAACAGCTTCAACTCTTCTGGGAAGGCTGTCCACAAGGTTTAGGAGTGTGTCTATAGGAATGTTTGACCATTCTTCTAGAAGCGCATTTGTGAGGTCAGGCACTGATGTTGGATAAGAAGACCTGGCTCACAGTCTGCGCTCTAATTCATCCCAAAGGTGTTCTATCGGGTTGAAGTCAGGACTCTGTTCAGAACAGCCAAGTTCCTTCACCCCAAACTCGCTCATCCATGTCCCTATGGACCTTGCTTTGTGCACTGGCGCGCAGTCATGTTGGAACAGGAAGGGGCCATCCCCAAACTGTTCCCACAAAGTTGGGAGCATGAAATTGTCCAAAATGTCTTGGTATGCTGACGCCTTAAGAGTTCCCTTCACTGGAACTAAGGGGCCAAGCCCAACCCCTGAAAAACAACCCCCCACCTTAATCCCCCCTCCACCAAATGATTTGGACCAGTGCATAAAGCAAGGTCCATAAAGACTTGGATGAGCGAATTTGGGGTGGAAGAACTTGACTGACCTGCACAGAGTCCTGACCACAACCTGATAGAACACCTTTGGGATGACAAAATCAGTACCTGACCTCACAAATGCGCTTCTGGAAGAATGGTCAAGAATTCCCATAGACACACTCCTAAACCTTGTGGACAGCCTTCCCAGAAGAGTTGAAGCTGTTCTGTTATAGCTGCAAAGGGTGGGCCAACTCAATATTGAACCCTACGGACTAAGACTGGGATGCCATTAAAGTTCATGTGCGTGTAAAGGCAGGCGTCCCAATACTTTTGGTAATATATTGTAGGTTGTACAAATGATTAGATTGTAAACTCTTATTAGCAGAGCCCTCCTAACCCTCTTGTATTTTATTTTATTGTATTGTTACTGTACTGTCTTCCTTTTTTTTGTGAAGTGCTGTGCAAACTGTTGGCTCTAGAGAAATCTTGTAAAATACTACTAATCGAGATGGGAAGAACGGGAAGGACTGAGCAGTTTAACAAAATACACTGGGCAGGGCTGACACCACTCATCCACAACAATGCTGTCTGTTGTCAGCCCACAGACAGCACATAGGAGAAGATTTGGAAGATCAGTGGCTGTTTTCTGTATTTGCAGGGTCTATAAAAAATAAAACATAGGGAAATGTACATGTATTACAAAAATGTACTGCATAGGTTTTCTTGTATTTTGTCCCACTTTAATAGTTAGGTTACAGTGCCACCCAATGGCCATCATCCGTAGGCGCATGTTTTCGAGCAGCCTGCCGTGAGCTGTAAAGATGAAGTATTGGATAAATAGGATGTTGAATCATTGTGACAGCCAACCACCTGTGAGCTAATTACTGGAGTGCTGTATGGATGGTGCCTTGATGAGTTTTTAGAACAGACTTTTTTAACCTTGAAATACCTTTCTGGTCTCAGGGTATCCATGCTAAAAATTACTACAGTATATCTACAGCTCATGATACATTAGTGTGATGGTCAGTGGGACGAATGCTCCTTAAGCCCCGTACACACGTACCGATTGTCGGCCGTCTTTTGTCCGGTGCTGTCCTGTCGGTTGAAAAGTTCTAAAGACTGCACACGAATTTTGTCGGCCAACAACAGCCGACTGCAGAAGTGATGTCATGTGATGGTTAACTTTTCGTGTCTTTTTTCTTCTCTGAGCATGCCCAGTCTTGCTCATCTGCTGTTTGTCGGCCGAATTCTGTACTGACTGAGGAACAATCGGCCGTTCTGGTGACGGCCAACAAAAATTTTATAGCCTGCACACCAGATTCTGTTCGGCCGAAAAGTCGCAGTCAGTTATCGGAAGCATCATACTAACAAGCCGACAATCGGCTGATCGGTCGGTGGCTGAATATTTACGGCCGACAATCGCTACGTGTGTACGGGCCTTTATACTTGTGGTCATTGGAAATAATTACCCCCTTACAGATGGATAAAAAGATCAGGGGTGTCAGTGGGAACTTATCAGAGAGACAGATATTGGTCCATTGCTCAAGGATCCCCTAGGAACCTTTGGGGGAACCCTAGTTGAGAAACCCTGTTTTAGAGGGAGAGCCCCATGATAAAGGCTAATGATTTCTTTACTTAGCTTGAAATCCAAGTAATAAAAATAAACTCCTTTGCTCAGCATGTGTGAAAACTAAATGCAGCTTTTATGCCAACACTTTCCCTGAAGTTGTCTCCTCCAGTCAAAGGTGCTCTTCTTCCGGACAGCATCATTCAACCTACTTGCTGTGAACCCAGAATGTCATGGACATTCTCTCTGGTATAAAGAGTGAAAAAGAGTAAGGACTGCTGGATCTAAGGTATACATTTCAGAATTTTTTTAAAAATGTGTGGGTTTTTTTTGTTTGGGGGTGGGGGGGCTGGGGCGTTAGAAAATGACCTTTAAGCTATTCTTACACAAAGCATCAATGAGTTTCGAACCATGCAGCTCTTGAGAAGTCTTTACACAAGTCTTTGACTGGACAACCAGGGAGCAGGACGGTGGCTGTGATACATGCGTTCCTTATCTATGAGAGATTACCGGAGGGGCTTTACTCTGTGAATTACATGGGTATCCTCTCATTCGGATACAACTTTATATTATATTTGGGATTTATTGCCTCTGTATTCCTATGCTCCCAGGGCGACCTGCACGAGGTGACCTTGGATCATAAGGGAAATTGTCAATACTTCTCTATTGGGGCTATTTTCCCTTAACCTTAAGGGAGTTTGAATCACTCTACAGAAAATTGAAAAGACCTCTCAAGTTCATTATTCATCTGTTTTGAAACAAGGCCGCCATGTTGTTCATTTCGGGCTTGGCTCACATCTCCTCTATGGGACAGCGTTAGGGGTCAGGTATCTCCGCCTCCGTTCTCTCTCTCCCCTCCCTGTGCCTATATCCATACCACGGTTCTCCCCGGCATTCAAGGGTCCAGGTTCTTCTCCAAGAATGCTCACTCTTGAGAAATGTCTATCAGACTCCTGAAGAAGCCATTATGAAGATGGCGAAACATGTAGAGCTGACATAATCGAGTGCTTTCTTGTGCTTTTACAATTTTAAAAGTATTTTGTGATGTTATATGTCTTATCTGTGGAATAAAATGTTGTATTTTTACAAAAATCCAGATTTTTCTCCATCTTGTTAAATTATTTGCACCTTCAAAGTCCCACCATTGCCCCCCGATTTGTAGTTACATTAATTTAGGGATGTGGTGCACAAATTCATCTCTATCTCTGGCAATATATCCAAAAATTCTTTACACAAAGGTTCTCCATACCCAGACATTCATGTGTGGAACATTTATTGTGGGTGGGAACACTTCAGTAAGGTAAGTGAGAACCTGGTACTGTCATGGGGCTGGAGGCAATCCACTTCCTCATGTAGCAGTAGTCCTCTTTATGCATGAGAACCACAACTCCAACACACTGTAAGCTGGGAGTTGAGTTGCTTTGGATATACGAATGCCGAGAGGCTCTTTAACAGAGCTGTGTTAGGTATGATTTAGGAGCAGGCCAAACTGAAACAGAACTATGGCTCCAACAAACTGGAAGCTGGGAGTTGGGTTGGATGGTTTTAGTTGCTCCACACTGTGAATGGAGCTTTATGTATTTTATTTGTAAGGATTTAGATGTAGGTACAACGGTTGTCCTCTCAATATTGTATAGCTATAAAACATGGGACTGCCATGGGGCTGGAATCCAGCCCATTCCTCAAGCAGCAGTATTGTTCTTTATGCAGGAAAACCACATTTCCAACTAACCGAAAGCTGGAAGTTGAGTTGCTTCAAATATACGAATGGCGAGAGGCTCCTTTATGGAGCTGTGCCAGGCAAGAACTGGGAGCAGGCCAAACTAAACCAGAACCACGACTCCAACAAACTGGAAGTTGAGTTGGACAGTTTTACTTCCTCTACACTGTGGAGGGAGCTCAATGTATTTTATTTGAACATTTTTAATGATTTTGTAAATAAATATGTTTTAACAGTATTTATTGGAGTAAGTGTTGGTTCACACTATGGCGATCCGACTTCGGGGGCGACCTGTGAAGTTGCGTGCACCCTGACTTTGGCGCGACTTGCACGGACTTCACATAATAGAAGTCAATGCAAGTCGCTCCGATGTCGCCCCGAAGTAGTACAAGAACTATTTTTCGCTCCTATTAGAACGGTTCCCGTAGCACTGAATGGACCGCGACTTGTCAGGCACTTGTCAGGCTGACCAGTCGCCTGACAAGTCGCGGTAGTGTGAACCGGGACTCATTAGGTATCTGTTAAGTTCAGATCTTCAAGGGACCAGTATATAGTTTCTTATTTTTTTTTTATGCTGTTGTAAATATGGATGTAGGTACAAGGGTTGTCCTTTCAGTCCATGACACTGTCATGAGGCTGGAGACAAGCCGATTTCCTCATACAGCAGTAGTCCTCCTCATGCAGGAGAACCACACCTTCAACAAACCAAAATCTAGAAGTTGAGTTGCTTCGGATATGCAAATGGCAAGAGGCCCCTTAAACGGAGCTGTGCCAGATATGGAGTAGGCCAAACTGAACCAGTTTATAGGGATTATAATTGCAGGCTGACCTCAAAACATCTTGCAGTCCTATAATGATCACATCATGTGGACCTTCCATGCTAATTGGAAGTTTTTTTTTTTTTTTTTGCAAACCCCCTCGGATTCCTTTCCCATAACAAGCAGCTTTAACCACTTGAGTTCTGGAAGGTTCTTACCCACTTCATAACCAGAGCATTTTTATGCTATTCAGCACTCTACTACTTTAACTGGTAACTGCACGGTCATGCAACACTGTATGCAAATTTCATTTATATTTTTTTCACACAAATAGAGCCTTTTGGTGGCATTTGATCACCACTGGGTTGTTGTGTATATACAGTATATATATATATATATATATATATATATATACACACACACATACACACATATACATACATACATACATACATACACACACACATTCATTCATACTCACACACTGAGAATTTTGAAAAAAAAAAACCCAGATAATGTTCTACTTAGTTATAAAACATCCAATAAAATCTAATTTCTTTATATATATATTATATATATATATATATATATATATATATATATATATATATAAATTATTTATATAAATTATATTTATAAATAAATATAAAATTATATATAAATTTAGGCCAAAATATATGCTGCTACATGTTTTTGGTAAAAAAAAAAAAAAAAAAATCCCACATCTAACACTGTGGTATTGGGACACTAGTATAGTTCTAATTGTGAACAAAATACTGATCTGTATAGGCACTATACTAGTAATGGCCATGATAGTGTGGTGGGCAATCGGATACCATTTTATTTCCTAGGGTCTCTGCTAAAAAAAAAAAAAAAAAAAAAAAATGTATAATGTCTGAGGGTTCGAAGTAATTTTCTAGCAAAAAAAAAAAAAATACTGATTTAAACTTCTAAACAAAAAGACGGTCGGTAAGTGGTTAACCGTCTCATGCAACACCAACACGAGAAGAGATCGAAATAATTAAATGACAACACAAGCAGCAGAAGTATTCAAGACCACAGATCTTTATTAAAACAGACATGGCAGCTTTTGAAGATGTTAAATAGAAAAGATAAATTAACTTGTCACCTCCAATGTCCTTTTTAACATCGGCAATACAAAAACGACAGCAAATATTTAAAAAAAAGAAGAAAATTTGCCTCCATTGATGGTAATCACAAAATTGAACCCGCACCTGCTGTCTGGTTGCAGAAGAGGAAGCCATTTTGCTCTTTGAAACACCCCCAAAAAAAATAAAAAATAAAGCCTATGGTTTGTGAATTCCGATTGGCCGCTTTGGTATTCCCATCACAAAATGGCTGTCTCCACTGGACGGAGAGGACAGGTACACTTTACAACACTCTCAGAAAATTATAGAAAAATATAGATTTTTTTTTTTATTTTTTTTTGTAGCACAACGGAAGGTACACTTTTTAAGATTTAAGAATTAAATAACGTCCTGGTGTTTTGGGTACTAAAAAGAGACAAGGACTCATCGCCCTTTTGAGAAATTCAACAGCTAAAGTCTTGAAACACGAGGCTTCCATGATCAATTTTCCTAAGGAAAGGATATTTCATGTCACTCAACAGCTACTTCCAGGCGGTGACCAAATTCTTCTCCAACAAGTGTTACAGTGACCAGTGATTGGACACCAAAGGAGCAGCAGCAGACTAATAAGACCAGCTCTCTTCTCTTCTGTTGACACATCAGCACCAACGCTCCTTGCTCTCATTCTGAGGTCTACAAAACAGGGACTTACAATAAAGGATCAGGTACTTATATTAGCTGCATTTAAAAACGCATGTTGGGCCCCATGTGCACCTCTAAGATACAGTGAACACGTTTTACTATGTACCCCACAAACCATGAAATGCCATAGTGCAGTGATGGCGAACCTTGGCACCCCAGATGTTTTGGGACTACATTTTCCCATGATGCTCCTGTTCTCTACAGTGTCGTTGAGCATCATGGGAAATGTAGTTCCAAAACATCTGGAGTCCAAGGTTTGCCATCACTGCCATAGTGAATGGCACCCCAATACAGTAAACAGCAATGCACCCGCACAGGCCGATCCTGCTGATCCAGCCTATTCAAAATTATTGTGATGCTTCATCTAAGGGCAGCTTAAAGTGGAACCAAACCCTCCTATCGGTTTCAGCCATGGAGGCTGCCATCTTGGCCTAGGTTTGATCTTCAACTGCCATGATGCCGCACATGTGATCAGTTAGAACTCCAACTATTTGATGGTTTGACAGCTTGATTGAGGGCACAACCAATGAGGAAGTTACATTCCCAGAATGTGCCAGGAATGTAACTTTTTTTTTTTAAACCGTTAAATCGATGGGTTTAGTTACACATTAGGCCCCATTCACACTTGTGCGACCTGAAAGTTGCACGATTTTGCCACAACTTTGACTGGACTTGAAGCAATGCCTATGTAATCTTGAGGTCTATGGACCTCAAGTCGGACCAAAGTAGTGCAGGGACTAACTTTGAAGTCGCACAGATATGAACAGGAACTCGTTGGAAATCATGGTGTAGGACGTGTCATTCGACGTTGTAGTCCCAAGTTGAAAGACAAGTTGCACAAGTGTGAAAGGAGCCCCTAAAGTGGAAGTAAACCCTCCTATCGGCTTCAGCCATGGAAGCTGCCATCTTGGCCTCTGCTTTATCTTCAACTGGCTTGATCCCGCACGTGTGATCAGTTATAACTCCAACTATTTGATGGTTTGACAGCTTGATTGAGAGCACAACCAATGAGGAAGTTACATCCCCAGAACGTACCGGGAATGTAACTTATTTTTTAAACTGTTAAATCGATGGGTTACGCTTTAGGCCCTTTTCACACTTGTGCGACTTGAAAGTTGCACAATTTTGCCACAACTTTGACTGGACTTGAAGCAATGCCTGTGTAATCTTGAGGTCTGTGGACCTGAAGTCACATCAAAGTCAATCCAAAGTAGTGCAGGGACTACCTTGAAGTCACATATGGCACTTTTCCCCTGCAAGTACCGGCTCGGCTCTACTCGACCCGGTTTGCTTTTCCACTGCTGGTACCGCATGGTACGGTGTTGGAACGGTTCGGTACGGTTTGCTTTTGCACTAAAGTAGTACTTAAGTTAAGTGGGTGGGATAACAACGGGGTGGGTGGGATTCTCTGACCAATCAGTGGCTAGTAGTGACTGCATGCAAAGGATTGTGGGATATGGTACTGGGTATGGTACCTGTTGGAACCACAATCGAGTAGGTACTGTTTTTGAGAGCCATACCGTTCGGTTCCATGCAGTGGAAAAGCGCCGCGGTACCGTACCGAACAGTTTCCTACACCATAGCATGCGGTACCAGCAGTGGAAAAGCACAAAAGCGAGCCGAACCTTTCAGTTCCATGCAGTGGAAAAGTGCCAATAGATATGAACGGGATATCATGGGGTACAACTTATCATTCGACTTTTCAGTGAAAGGAATGAAACGAATGGTCTCTTCAACCAGAAATGCTCAAGCAGATTATCCTCAAGTAGGGGGCATCCTCAACTAGATCTTCTCACCTCATCAACCAACTACAATGTGAGCCGGCTCCTCTCACACTATCCACATCCATATGTAGAGGGGACGGACGCCTTGAACCATCCTTGGGTTGCACAACTGGTCTATGCCTTCCCTCATAATTCGATAATCTTGAAATTTCTGAAGATATTGGCAGCAGAGAATCTGAAAGTCATTGCAGTATTACCCTACTGGCCTTGCAGACCATGGTTCTCGCTAGCAATCGATCTCAGCATATGCCCATGTGAAAGGAGCCCTAAAGCTGAAGTAAACCCCCCTATCATTGTAAGCCAAGGAAGCGGCCATCTTGGCCTCTGCTTAATCTTCAACTGCCATGATGCAGCACATGTAATCAGGTATGACACCAGCCATTAAGTGGTTTGACAGCCTGGTTGAGCACAACCATGGTGACAGTTAGCATTCCCAATGTGTTTTTTTTTTTTTTTTAATGCTCCTAAATCGATGGGTTTAGTTTCGCTTTAAAGCTGAACTTTAGACCCCGTTCACACCTGAGTGATTTTCAGCTTGTAAAACGCTCAGCTCTGAAGCTTCCAAAACGCCCAACAAACAAAATCCAATTCATCACAATGGCCCCCGTTCACATCTGAGCATTCCGTCTACAGAAGCACCTGGTGGCTTTTCCAGTGCCCTGCCTGTGCTTTTCCAGTTCTTTGTGCCTGGAAAATAGAGAACGACCATGGCGTCCAAAAGGTGTTCTTTTTGCGCAAAAGCGCTTTTAGACAAACTGGAAAACAGCGTCAGTAAAACTGAGTTACTTGAAGAACTGAGCGATAGCGATTCGTGGGAAAATTCGTCATCAGGTATGGAAAGTGACGACAGCGACGATTCTGGCACATAGCTTGTGGAATTTAGGAAGTACAGCATAGCAAATGATTCTTCAGAATTTCCAAGGGAGCGATGTGCCAGAAAGAGACATCAGAAGTGTCGCTGTCGTCACTTTACGTACCCGATGACCAATTTTCCCACCAAACTCAGGCATGTGTGCGGGGCATAGAACCCTGGACGCACCCAGTCTACATGCATAAACTCAGGCATGTGTGCAGGCGTAGAACCCTGGGCGCACCCAGTCTACATGTATAAATTCAAGCATGTGTTGCGGGGCATAGAACCCTGGAAGCAACCAGTCTACATGTATAAACTCAGGCATGTGTGCGGGGCGTAGAACCCTGGACGCACCCAGTCTACATGCATAAACTCAGGCATGTGTGTGGGGCGTAGAACCCTGGACGCACCCAGTCTACATGCATAAACTCAGGCATGTGTGCGGGGCGTAGAACCCTGGACGCACCCAGTCTACATGCATAAACTCAGGCATGTGTGCGGGCATAGAACCCTGGACACACCCAGTCTACATGCATAAACTCAGGCATGTGTGTGGGGCGTAGAACCCTGGACGCACCCAGTCTACATGCATAAACTCAGGCATGTGTGCGGGCATAGAACCCTAGACACACCCAGTCTACATGCATAAACTCAGGCATGTGTGTGGGGCGTAGAACCCTGGACACACCCAGTCTACATGCATAAACTCAGGCATGTGTGCGGGCATAGAACCCTAGACACACCTAGTCTACATGCATAAACTCAGGCATGTGTGTGGGGCGTAGAACCCTGGACGCACCCAGTCTACATGCATGAGCATACAACTTTTACGCATGCGCAGGTTTAGAGGCGTAAAACACACACACACGGCCATTTATTTCAATGGTTGGCTGAACATGAGAGCGGTGTTTCCCGGACTCGGAAATACTGCCGCAATTTAGGCTGCTTGAGCCGCTGTGAGCTTGCTAAAATTTTGCACGGCTGCATCCGCACCCCATTTGAAAACCAACCAAGTCAGGCTTTCTGCATAACACCATTCTGCTTACACCCACCACTTCACACCGCTACCGACTTGTTTTTTTTTTTTTTTTTTTAAAGGGTCCATTCACACTAATGATCAACACATGGCAGTGCATATACATCGAAAAATCAATGTATTTCAACAGGAGCAGTTCACACCAGTGCGTAGCAAAGTGCAATGCACATAAATGCAACAAAATTGGTGGCCGTCTGCACACAGACATGGACTTCCTGTTGCATAAATGTGAATGAGATGGGTAAAAAATGGCTACAGCTCCTGTTCCCCACCTGTAGGCGTTTCGCCCTTTTCAGGGCTTAATCGTAGAGCACATAAAGTAAGCAAGAATCACAACAGTCAGCTGAGGTTTTCCTTATGATTATATTGTAGTGAAGTTCACCTTTTCCTGCTGATGTGGTATATATATATATATATATATATATATATGCATATGCAAGCCCCTTGGCGAGTGGGCTTGAACACTGAGCGCCTGCATATATGCGGCCCTATATAAACACCATTCTGTGTTAAAAGCGCGCATCCCTGAGCGCTCCCAGCACAGTCACCGATGGGGCCTGGAAAACTCCTAATGCATACTTGCCATTGGGCGCTTTCTGATCATGTGACTGCTTTGGCAGCCAATCACAGCAGTCACATGACCCCAATGCCTGTCTCCCGGCTCTTACAGGGCCGGGAGACAGCAGTGGGAAGGGGTAAAAAAAAAAAAAAAAAAAAAAAAAAAAACAGTCACCGGCACTCACGGAAAGCTCCCGACGCATACTAACGGTTGGGAGCTTTCTGATCATGTGACCCCTTTGACAGCCAATCACAACTGTCACATGACCCGAATGCCTGCTTCCCTGCATTTAGAAGCTCTTACAGGGCCAGAGGGTGGTGGTGGGTAGGGGTTGAAAAAAGCAACGTCACCAGAAAGCTCCTAATGCATACTTGCAATCAGGAGTTTTCAGATCACATGACAACTGTGACAGCCAATCAGAGGTAACATGACCCGAATGCCTGCCTCCCGGCATTTAGAAGCTCTTAAAGCCGGAAACAGGTTAAAAAAATTAGCACATTTTAAAAACGCAACGTGCAAATGCATATCAATGCACATGCGTTTACGTGCTCTTTGCAGTGTGAATTGACCCTATACTAACCATGTGTGGTTTGTAATTTAAAAAACAAAAAAACAGTTGAAAGTTTACTGCAAGAAAAGAGGTATTCATCTCTGGTGGTCCATGTCTTCTATCATCCGTCACTCTTCAGAAGCTGACACTTCTAGGTGTGTCAGATGGTTCTATCCCCCCGTCAGGATCTGTGGTTTCATCCTTCAAATCCTATCCCACTACCGGACTCAGTAGTAACACGGGATCAGTGGAGGGAACCACAGCGCTTGGTGGGGGGGGGGGGGGGGAATGACACTGTAGTGATGGAATAGTGGAAAAATGGACAAGGCCACCAAAAAGAGGTAAGCATACCACCTCGGCTCCTGCAGGAAACTGACGGTCACTTTAAAGGGGAACATTGCATGGCGCTAATCATTATTTCTGAATACCTACTTTATATATCACTCTCATGGAACAATCACATACATATCCGGTATACCTAAACCTCAATCCAAGTCAGCAAACCACTAATTGGCCCTGAAATGAGCACCTTTCAAAAACAAGTCAGCAATGGCAGTTCTCCAATCCCTAACCTGCCAAGGAGGAGAGAGACAGGGAACAGAGCAGCACAGGGAAGTTTCTTCCTCCATGCATCAACCTTTCTTCTACATGCAAGCTAGAAAAGAATCCAAGAACAATTTCCCTTTATGCTGCCGGTCACCCACCTGCTTTCTCCATAACAATCCACCAAAGTTCTTCAAAACTTTGTTCAATTGGGCATCACAAGGGGCAATAGGAATGTGCTAAGTATGGGAGGTGACACCATTATTATGCATTCAAGGTCATGTTCACATGGGATTCAGCATGACTAAGAACAGTGTGTACCGGCAGGGTTTTACAAAAGCTTTCGGCGAGCATCAAGCTGCTTTATTAAAGCATGGGGATGGTACAATGTAAGTTCACCTTCAGGAAGATTTTTAAAATGCAATTCTGTATCCAAATAGTACATACTAGAGTTGAGGCTGTCAATCACCAGCTGTGTGCTTGAGCTCCGTCCCTGTCACCTTTTTTTTTTTCTTGGGGTCAGGAAAATTACAAGTGACTCATGCAGATGGAGGAAGTATAAATTATATATATATATATATATATATATATATATATATATATATATAACACCTACAGAAGTCTCAAAGTTTTTTTACCTTTTACGCATTCTATGCATTAAGGTGAAAAAACCTCTTGGTTGCAGCTGTCCCCCTGACCCCCCCCCCCCCTTACTCTTACCTGAACCCGAATGCTCCAGAGAGAAGCATGAACCCAGCAGCTCCAGCGGGTCCTCATTGGATAGATTGCTAGCAGCTGGAACCATCCAGTGACATGGGGGGCGGGGTCAAGTCCTGCTGTCTGTGTCAATGGACACAGCAGCAGGGCTCGAAAAGCGACTCTGTGGGGGCACGGAGAAGAGGAGCCAGGAGCGCTGCTGGGGCGCCCCAGAAAAGAAGGATTGAGGCTACTCGGAGCAGGTAATTAAATGTTTATTAAAAAAATAAATAAATAAAAAAAATGAACCTTTACGCTACACAATTAATCGAAAAAAAAAAAAATTTGCGATCTCGATTCACCCCCCCCTCACAATCTTAAAATGGCATGTTCTTGATTCTTACAGAGCTGGTCTCTCTTCACTCACAGCAATCAAAAAAAAAAAAAAAAAGGAAGAGCCTCCATGTTTATCACATTGTCAAGTGCTGGTTCACACTAACGTGGCACGACTTCGGGGGCGACCTGTGAAGTCCCGTGCACCGTGACTTCGGCGCGACTTGCACGGACTTCATAAAATGAATGTCTATGCAAGTAGCTCCGAGGTCGCCCCGAAGTAGTACAGGACCCTTTTTCTAAGTCGGAGCGACTTGAGTATTCAATCTGCAGGGTACGCAGCCTCCTTAAGAAAAGCTCAGCTAGAGACGAAGGCCATGCACGTGTGCAGTTAGGTCACCCCAGAGGGGCTCGTCCGCAAACGGCAAGATAGAGGGGACTTGGGGGTTAGGAGTTTTTTTCTGAAGAGGCCTCTTACAGCTCCATCTGTAATGGGAGGACCTTCACCATTTACAACAGTTGGCGCTATGGTATGTACTCATCAAATACAGAATTCCATGGGGGATTTTTGAAAAATCTTCCTTAAAGTAGTTGTAAATCTCAGACATGAAATATGAACAAAATCACATCCCTCTAGAATGTTTACTTGTCTCCAACCACAGCACTAAGTGTAATTTCTGTCTGCTGCCTCCTTCCTCTGCTATCAGCATGAGTCACTTCTGACAAGTTTTCCTGACACCAAGTTAAAAAGGTGACAATGGAGGGACCTCCAGCACACAGCCTGTGATTGACAGCCTTGGTTCTGTGGGTCACTTCCCTTAAATGAGCTTTTCTCACTGAGATCTGTAGTGTGCTACTTGAGGTCTCCGCCCCATTTGCTGAAAGATCAGAGAAGCTGTATAAATTCTGGCCTTTGAATGGATGTAGAGAAGAGAGGATGCAGATACACAGGTACAGCTTATGTAGGAGGATCTGCTTCATCTCCATCACCAGTCACTTCACTGGGTATATGTAAAGAAATACAAACACTTTAAAAGGTGAACTTACACTTTTTACATACCTCTGTCATTTCAAACAAGTAGTTAGCAGGCTTCTAACAAGATTTGAGCAATGCTGAAGCCTGATAGGTTTATTGTGACCGTCAGCACTTCAGCTGCTCCAAGCTTGCTGTATCAAATATAATACAAGCTGAAGCCTGTGTGAACAAGGCCTTAATTTAGCCAAATCAATGAGACTTTGCACATTTTAGCTTCACTCATCTTCAGGGGTCTCCAAACTTTCTAAACAAAGGGGAAGTTTACTGTCCATCAGACTTTAAGGGGCCGGGCTGTGGCCACTGGAAGTAGAAATAATCCCGGCATCCATTGGAGTCAACAATGCCCCATTCTTTGGTGTCACTGGCAGGAATTGTGCCCCATCATTAGGGTCATTGGGAGGAACTGTGCCCCTTCATTGGTTGGGGGGGGGGGGGTTATGCCCCATTTTTAGTGTCAGAGGGTGAAATATTGCCCCAAGGGAATATAAAGGCCACATCTGGCCCCTGGGCCACATTTTGGAGACCCCTTCCCTAGGGAATAAAGCCAATGTGTGCAAAAATCGGTATTTTGGGGAACAGGCTCCATCATCGCTAGGAAATATTAGAACGTGTATAGGAACCGCCAGCAGGATATCGTGTGGTGATATCTGAGGATGGGACTCCTAACATCCCATAGTGTCGAAGGCCTCAAGTTGGAATAATATTGGGGAGGGGGGCATAGCTGTGAACATTTCTGTTTAAAGTTGTATTCGTCATAAAATGCTTCTCATGGGCCTGTGTTGGAAGCAACCCAAAGAAGCTGCATACTAGTTACACATAACAGTAACTCAGCTTAAATCCGTAGGAAGTCATGGCCTTGGATTCAGAACACAGTCTCAAGAGTCAAGTATTGCAGCACAAGCTTCTGAGCCAGCCAATTAACAGTTTACAGGATCTCTTTTTCTGATACCAACCATTGATCAGTGAATTTGGTCACATTTAGGAGCAAACCCCTTGGCTCCAGCAGAACCCTCTTTTCCAAGAGGCTTTACAAAACCCTGCAGACCAATTTCATCCCATAGATATGATGGCTATTGCAGCACCCTTATATTTGACTTGACGAGCTAAGGTACTGTCACCCATGAAGGTCCTACAGAGGAGAGAGACCATGGTTTTATAGTCTGCGCCTGGTCCAGGTGGTGAACTGACTGCTGCTCAAAGAGGTCCGTATCAAACAGTCCATTGTTGGTTTAAAGAAGAGGTTTAACTAGAATTTCTGAAAAGGGGCACCCACTGCCTCTACATATAGAGTATCCCTTCACACCCCATTCACTGGGGCATCCTATTCAATTCTCATTTATGGCTTGCTGAAATGTTGGGTTAATTATTAGGAACCTTGGTGCCTCACACCTAGTTTGAAGGCTACCTTTCATTGCTAGACCTGCTGCAGCAAAGCTCAATTGGTTGCCACTTGGCAGCCACCAGTGCCATTAAAGGGATGGTACCATATCAACGAATCCTACTGTAGAGTGGATTCCAGCTGACTTGGAAGCAACAACTTAAGGATCACTGGGCCGTGGGGTTGCCACTTGGCAGCCACCAGTGCCATTACCGGGATGGAACCACATCAACCAATCCTACTGCGGAGTGGATGCATGTGCATTTCAGCTGACTTGGAAGCAACCACTTGAGGATCACTGGGCCATTGGGTTGCCACAAATTCCAATATGGGGATGGTAGCACATCAACCAATCTTGCTGCAGGGTGGATGCATGTGCATTCCAGATGACTTGGAAGCAACAACTTGAGGATCACTGGACAATAGGGCCATTGGGTTGGGGCTATGGGGCCATTGGGTTGCCACTTGACAGCCACTCATGCCATAGGAGGATGGTAGCACATAAACCGATCCTACTGCGGAGTGGATGCATGTGCATTCCAGATGACTTGGAAGCAACAACTTGAGGATCACTGGGCTATGGGGCCATTGGGTTGCCACTTGGCAGCCACAAATTCCAATATGGGGAAGGTAGCACATCAACCAATCCTACTGCAGGGTGGATGAATGTGCATTCCAGATGACTTGGAAGCAACAACTTGAGTATCACTGGACAATAGGGCCATTGGGTTGGGCTATGAGGCCATTGGGTTGCCACTTGACAGCCACTCATGCCATAGGAGGATGGTAGCACATAAACCGATCCTACTGCGGAGTGGATGCATGTGCATTCCAGATGACTTGGAAGCAACAACTTGAGGATCACTGGGCTATGGGTCCAATTGGGTTGCCACTTGGCAGTCACAAATTCCAATATGGGGATGGTAGCACATCAACCAATCCTACTGCGGAGTGGATGCATGTGCATTCCAGATGACTTGGAAGCAACAATTTGAGGATCACTGGGCTATGGGTCCAATTGGGTTGCCACTTGGCAGTCACAAATTCCAATATGGGGATGGTAGCACATCAACCAATCCTACTGCGGAGTGGATGCATGTGCATTCCAGATGACTTGGAAGCAACAACTTGAGGATCACTGGGCTATGGGGCCATTGGGTTGGGGCTATGGGGCAATTAGGTTGCCACTTGACAGCCACTTATGCCATAGGAGAATGGTAGCACATCAACCAATCCTACTGCAGAGTGGATGCATGTGCATTCCAGATGACTTGGAAGCAACAACTTGAGGATCACAGAGCCATTGGGTTGCCACTTGGTAGCCACCAATGCCAATATGGGGATGGTAGCACATCAACCAATCCTACTGCAGGGTGGATGAATGTGCATTCCAGCTGCCTTGGAAGCAACAACTTGAGGATCACTGGGCTATGGGGCCATTGGGTTGCCATTTGGCAGACACTCATGCCATAGGAGGATGGTACCACATCAACCAATCCTATTGCAGAATGGATGCCAGTGCATTCCAGCTGACTTGAAATAAACTTGAGGCCCACAGGGCCATGGGGTCCTTGACAATTAGATTAGACTCTACAAAAACGGAAGTAAGGTCTGCTGGGCAAAGAGGGGGTTGTGTTTCAATACAAAAAAAAGGGTGCCTCTTTTCAGCGTTTACCACCGTTTTACCCAAATAATGTGAAGAATCCCTTTAATTGACAAATAGAGCAGTCCCAGACTAAGCTTTGCCAGCCAAAGATCTTCATCTTCCAGCAAATTCTTATTCAGACTATTCTGGGCTGCACTCATATTTGGAATTTAACTTCAACAAAGTCACCAAGTCGTTGTTAGGCCTACACTGGTACATTGTAAAACATGTTCATACAACAGTCCCTAGTCAATTAAATAAAATAGCAAAGTAACAACTTGTACAGAGAAGCAAAAAAATCACAGTGCATATACCTTAGGAAAAAAAGTCCTTAAAACTATTGCACAACATGTACATATTTTCATGTATCAAAACGCGCGCTATTGATCGCAAAACCAAGACTTCCACGCCCTGCTTTCCATTATGTTCATCCCCAGTCATTCCTAATAAGACATGGCTGTGTGTTCATTTGCACCACACATGTATACTGTAGAAATAAAGTGACAAAATAGCCACAGAAGATTCAGGGGGCTTGGGAAAAATTCAGAAATGTGGGCAGCCAGCAGCTTTCGTTCTCAGAGTTCACAAAAAAAATTGCGAAGCTCCAAAGTGTGGCCTACAAGGAAAACTGTAGTCTATTAAAAAAAAAAAAACTAAAAAAAAAGAAGCAAAGAAACACACACTTTATTGGATGTTGAGTAAAAGAGGCTGGATTCGGAGTACGGGAGATAAGTTGACTTTTAGTATCTGCTGTGCTTTCCTCCGTACATCGTCATCAGAGGATGCTTTGTCTACTTTGATAACTTTAGACTTCAGCAAGTTGTATTTGTTTTTGTCAAGTGTCGGCTTTTTGGCCAACGGAATGAAAATTTTAATTTTTTTGTTAGGCAACGGTTCCTGGAAAGCCTCGGTCTGTTTCCGTTTCTTGTCCTTGCCGGCCTGTTGGCACTTTTCATCTTTAAAGATCACATCCACCTGCAGCTTAGTGTTCTGTTTGGTGTGGGTCATACCGTTGCAACGGGAAGGAGAGCTGACCAAGATTCTCCCATTCAAGACCCCCAAGGTATTGCAAGCATTGTTCTCCTTTAGGATCCTTCCATTGGCTCCATGTAAAACGGTCCCATTGGGAGGAGAGGTCTGTTTTAATAAACACTGGTAGGCTTGGTTGTTTTTTCCCTTTGAGCTGGCTTTTGATGCGGGTCGTGGCCTAAGGCTGGCTTCTATGGAGGAAGCCGCTGATTTAATTGGAACTATCGCTTCCAACACAACAGACAGTCTCATGGCAGGATAAACTCCGGGATACATATTGGAGGGAAAATCAACGGTGGAAACTTTGGATTTTTTTAAGTCTGTCTTTTTCAGGGAGCTCAACAGTAAATTTGCGGACTTTTTGGCTGAGGGTTTGGGTGAAATTTTAGTAGCTTTGACAGAAATATCCACGGTAGAATTGGACACCTTGCCATTTTGGTTTTTGGTCTGCGTTTTAGAAGATGACACAGAAGTGGTTTTAGAAGGGCCTTTTGTTTTTTGGGGTGGTGTTTTTGCAGTGGTTGAGTTGTATCCGTATACATCTTTGCTGCTCAGAATCGTAGGCTGGTAGCCTTCTTCCCGGAGTCCTTGCAGAAATGTCACCAGCTGTGTCTCCGTGTCAGTCAGGTCTTTGGACATTGGGTTGAAGACCCTTAAAGCTTCCTCAAGGGCACTTTTCCCAGCCGAGGAGAGACGTGACCAGGAGTGTACAGCTTTCTTCTCCATGTGGTCATTCATGGCATTAGGTGGCAATGTCTGTAGGCTTAACTTTGCACTGAAATGAAAAGCACAAAAAAGAAATAAGACTTAGTTCATCTTCAAGACAGAGAGCCCAAATTAAAGTATACATTTAATAGGTTTTGCAGCATTAATGTCAAACTCAATAGAAACATAAGGCTTATGCCCCGTACACACGTTCTGATTATCGTACGATAGTCGTACGACTAAAATTTTGTAATTGTTGTATGTTACTAAAATCGAAAGCAACTCTGCGTACAAACCATCCGACTTTCTTCGTACGATTCACTGACCAAGTGTATTTTTCATAGCTACGTGACGGAAGTGATGTATATACGTCTGACCCCTGCGGATTATTTTACTGTTTCCGATCATGCCTGGTATTTGTCGATCGCCTTTTAGCGTACGAATACTGTACTGACGAAAACGAATATCGTTCGAGAAGATGACGCACGACAGAAGTTTTCTTGTTTGTCCCATCTGATTTTGTTGGACCAACTGTCG
Organism: Pelophylax lessonae; assembly: GCF_965119305.1. Taxonomy (NCBI): domain Eukaryota; kingdom Metazoa; phylum Chordata; class Amphibia; order Anura; family Ranidae; genus Pelophylax; species Pelophylax lessonae. Next base: position 22,092,974 of record NC_138775.1, on the reverse strand, counting down.
TGATCGGCTTTCGAAAGCTGTGTACTAACGATCAGATTATCCTGAGACCAGGTCGAAACCGAGTTTTGTCGTACGATAATCGGAACGTGTGTACGGGGCATTAGGCCCCTTTCACAGAGGTGGGCCAATCAGGTCTGCCTGACAGTTTGTTTTTTTAAAAGGCGGAACCTAAATCGGACAATCCATTGCCTTCTATGGAGCGGTGGGTGTCAACTGAGTCTGTTGACATCCAATCCCCTAAAAACAGTCAGATGGAGATCTGTTCCCCATCCGTCTAGTACAGGGGTCTTCAATCTATGGCCCAGAACTACAATTCCCATCATGCCTAGTCATGTCTGTAAATGTCAGTTTTACAATGCCTCACGGGATGTGTAGTTCTGCAACATCTGGAGGGCCGTAGTTTGAAGATCCCTGGGATCGGATCAGATGGCTGTCGGGTTCGCTTACATCTAACCACCCATAATGGACACGGACAAGCCATCCACCTGCTCAGCGGACAGGTTCCCCGCCGAGTAGGTGGACTCCTGGAAGAGTCCTCTCCATGTGAAAGGGTCCTAAATGAAGAAAAATTGTTTTGAGAAAGACTGCAGCTGTATAATTTGAAAATATTAAATGTTCCTAATTGCCTTTTGACCAAAGGTCACTAAAAAGTCTACATGCCAGGACCACATTTAGCAGCATGAGCACGCATTGGTTAATGTGACGAAAGAACTGACTACTTCTTCTATTATCTCCAGTCTATCAGCCTCCACCTTCTCTGGGTTCAGATGCCGATCTTCCCTGCACAGAGCACTTAGCGCCGGTTCACATAGGAGCGACGCTACTTTCAGGGGCGACCTCCGAGATCGCGGTGCGAGCAGCCTGCCGCGACCTCGGAGCGGCCGCCACGGACTTCATAACATTGAAGTCTATGGCGGTCGCCTCCAGGTCGCCCCAAAGAAGCTCCGGACCCTTTTTCTAGGTCGGAGCGACTTGTGTCGCTCCTATTAGAACGGGTCCGCAGCTTTCCTATGGGAGGCGACCTGTGGCGACCTGTGAGGCGACCAGGTCGCCTCACAGGTCGCCCTAGTGTGAACCGGGGCTTAAAGTGATTGTAAATGTTGGATTTTTTGCTTTTAAAAACAAACACATTATACTTACCCGCTCTATGAAATAGTTTTACACAGAGCAGCCCAGATCCTCTTCTGGGAACCGCCACAGGTGCTACTGGCTCAATCCCTAGCCACACTGTGTGCTTCTGTTGACACACGCAGTGCATCTGATAGCGGCAGGTGCCAATGGCTCCCGCTGCTGCATCTGAGTCCTGTGAGGAGGGAAAGGGAGCAAGATCGAGATCAGGCGAGTATACGGGGGTAAGATGGACACAGAAAGTTTGTTACCCTAATGCATTAGAGTAAAAAACTTTGGCATTTAGAATCACTTTAAACCCTTTCCTTCTCCTGCCCAGAACTACATGATGCATTGCTCCCAACACTCAAAAGCTCTCAGGCACTTACTAACATACATGTGTGTACTGAGCTGTATGTGTGCTGCACTGTGTATACTGATATGCAAATCATACATTCTATAGGCAGCCAACTAATCAATTATGAAAATAGTTAATTTTATGAACCAATTATGTTGATAAGTTGTTTCAGTCCTAGTCGATATGACGAAACGCGCAGGGCGGCTCCAGATGTGACGTTACCACGCCCCCACAGCCAGCTATTGTATTTGCTATGTGTACGCGGGACGTCGTGGTGTTTTTCTCCACTTACACACGGTCTCTGTGAGATGCTGTTCTCATTCATCATCCATTGTTCTCATTCATCATACATGTAAGTGCAATTTTATTATTAAAGGCTTTTAAAATACAGTATTAAGCTATGTGGATCCTTTCCTTCAATTATATGGTCCATATGAGTACCACCTGGGACTTTGAGGACTGGCTCCAAACAGGGGATCTCTGTGCAACTCTCACTAGGTCTATTGTCTGCCATATCCTGAGGAGTTTTTTCTCACATGATCCTGCTCAAGTGTTCTGTGTTCAAGCGCCATATGGTCTATCCATTAAGTTGGGTGACCATGTGGTTTCGGTAAGCAGCCTTGTCTTTTATTCTCTCAGTCACGGATGATATCTTGGCATGCTATGAAGAGACCATTGTGAACATCTCGCTCCTGCTGGGACTTGTGGTTCCTCCTCAGCGTTATGCACTTTTTTTCTCTTGGGTCACTTTTTCATCACTAGAGGACTTCTGTTCTTATATTGGGATTATTATTGGTTTATGCTGGGACCTCAATCCCTCCTATTATGGTTTTTCAGTTATTTATCACATTATTGATGTCACCATAATATAAGTTTTTTGCTACTTTAACCGCTTGCCGACTGCTCACGGTATATTTACTGCGGCAGTCAGCCCCTCACAGGCAGAGCGTCGTAGGTCTACGTCGCTAGCCCGTGAGGCTCTGGGGAGCGAGCGTGCGCCGCCGGAGGCGTGCTCCAGCGCAGTCGCGGACCCCCCCCCCCCCCCGCGCGCGTGTGACCGGCGGACCCGATGTCCGCCGGTCACTCGGCGATCGTCGGGGGAGAGGGAGAAAGTCAGGCGGCTGATGTAAACAAGCCGCCTGTCATTCTCCCCTGTGTAGAAACAGTGATCATACGGTTCTACTATGTAGGACCGTTGATCACTGTTCCTACAGATCAAGCCACAGCCAATCACAGTAAGAATCACGCCCCTAGGGACACACACAGCCCCTCCCTCTCAAATAAAGTTAACCCCTTCACTACCAGTGTATTTTTATAGTAACAGTGCATATGTATAGCACTGATTACTGTAGAAATGTCACTGGTAACCCCAAAAGTGTCAAAAATATCAGTCAGGGGTCCGATCTGTCCGCCGCAATGTCACAAAAAAAAAAAATCGCAGATTGCCGCCATTACGCGTTAAAAAAAAAACAACAACAAAAATGACAAAAATCTTTCCCTTTGTTAGTAAACGCGATAAATTTTACGCAAACCAATAAAAATACGCTTTTTGCGATTTTTTTTTACCAAACATAAAATAAATTGGCCGAAAATGTTAAAAAATTTTGATTTTTACATTTTTTTTGGGGGGGGGGGAATTTCCTTTTAAAAAAATGTGAAAAATATTGTTATTTTTGCAAAATTGACACTCTTTTTTTGTTTATAGCCCATGATCAAAAAATCGCACATACCACCAAAAGAAAGCTCTGTTTGTGGTGAAAAAAGGACGTCAAATTCGTTTAGGTACAGAGTCGCACGACCGCGCAATTGTCTGTTAAAGTCACGCAGTGCCAAATCGCAAAATACCCCCTGGTCTTTTAGCAGCCAAATCCTCCGGGGCTTAAGTGGTTAAATCATCATTTACTTATTGGCCGCTACACTTATACTGTATATGGCTCTGGTCCCTACGATTTCTCCATACACCTATATGATGGTATTTATTGGACACCTATACAGAATAATATAACCCTGTCTGTATACCTTGCTCTGGGGGCACCCAAGCAGGAACGCTCCCAATCCATGGCTGTGTGTGTCCATTTACACACAGCCACTTATACTTGTATATACAGTCAGGGCCATAAATATTGGGACATCAACACAATTCTAATCTTTTTGGCTCTATACACCACCACAATGCATTTGAAATGAAACAAACAAGACATGCTTTAACTGCAGACTTTCAGTTTTAATTTGAGGGTATTTACATCCAAATCAGGTGAACGGAGTAGGAATTACAACAGTTTGTATATCCATTATAGAGCCAAAAAGATTAGAATTGTGTAGATGTCCCAATATTTATGGAACTAACTGTATGTTGTCCATGGTATTCTATAATTGGGTGTGTGTGTGTGTGTGTGTGTGTGTGTGTGTGTATATATATATATATCCATATACTTCTATTGTTGCATATATAATTATGTCCATATACTTCTATTATTGTGTGTGTGTGTGTGTGTGTGTGTGTGTATGTGTATATATATATATATATATTTTTTTTTTTTTACATAGTCTGGTTAATCACATTGAGCCCCGGTTCACACTTGTGCGTGTGCGGGGTTCGCATGTAATGTCGGAGCGCACTGCTCCGACATTACATGTGATCGGCTGTGCGGTGCGAGTTTAGCCATACACTTTGTATGGCTAAATTCGCACCGCAGCCGCACCAAACACGCACAGGGACCCTTTTTGGCAGCCGCATCAGGATCGGATCGCACAGCGGTTCACACTTGTGCGATCCGAACCTGTGCGAACTGCACGATCGCACTGCGATATGCGATCAAACTGGGGGTGTCATTAACATTACATTGACACCCCCAGCGTATCGCATATGGCAGTGTGAACTGCCGGGGGGTGCGTGTGCGAAGCGGGAACAGGCTGCGGATTCGCAGCCTTCCCGCATCGCATAAATGTGAACCGAGGTTTAAGGATCCTGTACCCAAATATAAAATTGATGTTCTTTTTTCCCCACAAATAGAGCTTTCTTTTGGTGATATTTGATTGCTTCTGTGATTTTCATTTATTGCGCTAGAAAAAAAAAAAAAAAAAAAAAAGAGCAACAATGCTGGAAAAAAAAATTAAAAATCTAAAGGTTTTCATAATTTTAGGCCAATATGTATTCTGCTACATATTTTTGGTAAAACAAATCCCAATAGGTGTATATTGATTGGTTTACGCAAAATGTATTGCGTCTACAAACTAGGGGAAATATATTTTTTTTTTTTTACTGGTAATGTCGGCGATCAGTTATTTTTAGTGTACTGCGACATTGCAGCGGACAGATCGGACAACTAACTGACATTTTTGACACTTTTGGGGGGGACCAGTGACATTACTACAGTAATCAGTGCTATAAATATGTACTGTTACTGTAATAATGACACTGGCAGGGAAGGGGTTAACACCAGGTGCGATCAAAGGGTTAAATGTGTCCCTAGGGAGTGCTTTCTAAATGTGTGGGGGATGGGTTCACTGGATGAACAAAGAGACCCATATTCCTAAATAAGGGGAAACACAAGATCCCTGTGTTCATCACTGACAGAACAGCGGTCTGCCGTGTTTACAACGGCAGACCGCCATTCTGTCTCCATGGGGAGCGATTGCGGGTGCCCGGAGCACATCGCAGCCGCGGGACCTACTGATTGGCTCTCCCTCTAGCCAATTGGTGTGTGCGCACGCCCACACTAACTGCTACACAAAGTGACGTACATGTATATTGTTTGCGTAACAGAGCAGACCTGCTGCAGTAAAATAACGGGGGGGCTGGTCTGCAAGTAATTAACAAAAGGACATGTCCATCTAGTTCAACCAATAAAACGATATATGTCCATAAACTTCTATAATTTTAAATATATTATATATATATATATGCTGAGCAATTCTGGATAAAATGAGAATCACGATTTTGTTTAGAATAAAGATCACGATTCTCAGCTTAACATCCTCTTTTACATTATACAAAAACATTGGGCTAACTTTACAGTTTTAGTTTTGTTTTTTTAATTCATTCAAAGGGTATTTTTTCCCAAAAAACTGCAATTGAAAGTCTTCTATGCAAATACAGTGTGAAATAAAATATTGCAACGACCGCCATTTTATTCTCTAGTGTCTCTGCGAAAAAAATATATATATTAGGTTTGGGGGTTCTAAGTAAATTTCTAGCAAAGAATACTGATTTTAACTTGTAAGCAACAAGTGTCAGAAAACGGAATAGTCTTTAGGTGGTTAAACTTCCCTCACTTACAGACAGAAGTTCATTCCTTTGATCTAAAGAAGGAAATGATACATTGTAAAACATTGAGTTTATAGTTATCTAGCAGCCTTAACAAAGTTGATAAACATTTGCTGGAGGCTCTTTTTTTTTTTTTCTGTGAACAGAGAACAGCTCTGCAAGAATTGAGGACATGCTGTTTTAGGCCCCGTTCACATACAAGCGACGCTACTTGGCACCGCGACCTCCGAGGTCACGGTGCGAGCAGCGCGCCGCGACCTCGGAGCGGCCGCCACGGACTTCATAACATTGAAGTCTATGGCGGTCGCCTCCAGGTCGCCCCAAAGAAGCTCCGGACCCTTTTTTTCTTGTGTCGCTCCTATTAGGACGGGTCCGCAGCTTCTCTATGGAAGACGACCTACGGCGACCTGTCAGGCGACCAGGTCGCCTCACAGGTCGCCTTAGTGTGAACGGGGACTTAAGATTGTGGAGGGGGGGTGGGGGGGTGAATCGAGATTGCAATTTTTAAACAATTTGTGCAGCTCTAGTTGTATATATATATATATAATGCTGGCCAAAAACACCTGCGATTTTACAATGCTTATGGTGTGTTTTTCATAGGTCATGTGACTCATAAAATGCATCAAAAATGCACGTTCTTGCTGCGTTTTCAATGCATTTTAATGGGTTTTTTTTTTTTTTAACTGATCAAATATGCACTAAAAATGTAGCAGCAGGATTTTTAACACTGCTTCAAACGGTGCCGATAATAAATTGGTTATTAACAAGTTGAATACAATTACTCATAAAAACATATTTTTTAAAAACCTTTGGTTTCGGCCAAGTGCATCCTGAATTTTCGGTTTCAGCACCGGATTTTTCATTTTGGTGTACCACTATCTATAATGTCCATATATATCTATAGAGAAAGATACAATGTATATAGTATGTTATAAAATAACTCTATATCAGCTCTGTAAGTATATATCGCTATAAAATATTATATATTTATTTAGAATAAAAAGTCTACACTCCCCTCTATAATAATATTTCTATAAGGCTCCTTTCACACACTCCGTCCGTTGGACGGAGTCCGTTTTTCTCAGCGGGGGATCGAGCCGCCGATCCCCCGCTGAGCAGCAGGACAGCTGTGTCTCCGCGCTGTGTGCGGAGACACAGCTGACAGTTCCCGATGCATCTCTATGGGGAAAATCGGATGTCAACGACCGTCAGTCCGTTCTCATCCGATCCCATCCGATCCGCTGGACGGATGGAAAATAGGGTTTCCATCCGTCCAGATTTGACGGATCGGATCGGGTCGGATGTCAGCAGACATGTCTCCGCTGACATCCGATGCCCCATAGGAATGCATGGGGGGGACCGTTCAGATCCGCCAAAAAAAACGGACAGGCGGATCTGAACGGTCCGCCTGTGTGAAAGGGGCCTAAATCTTTCATCCTAGGTCTATATAGAACCCATATACTTTTATAAGTGTATCTAAAATCACCCTATACTGAAAGATTCAATGAATACCTACAATGTATACATAGAATAAAGTCTCTATTTCTTTAGATTCTCTAGAACACATGTCAAACAAGGCCAGCGGGCCGAATTCGGCCCTCCAGGATATTTCATGTGACCCTCGCACCTCTCCTGCAGCACCCACCTCATTTCCATTCCACCTTGTCTTAGCAATCGGCCGCAGAGAGGAGGAAAGAACTCCTCCACCAGATCCTGTGCAGCCATGAAGAGGCTTCTCTCCCCCCCCCCCCCCCCCCCAAGTCAGCAGTTGCATCAGAGATCCCACAGAAGCTGTGCCCCTCTTTACATCACAGATCCCACAGAACCTGTGCCCTCTTTTCAACAGAGATCCCACAGAACCTGTGCCCCCCTCTTTACATCAGAGATCCCACAGAACCTGGGCCTCTCTTTGCAGCCACAGCACCTCCTCCTCCTCTCCTGGTCTCAGCATTTAGACTCCAGCCCTCTTCTGGTCCTCCTCCAGACCCTGCACTTTATGCTTCCCTGCTTCCCAGCAGCACTATGATGCAAGGGAGGGTGGGGGGCTCTTGGCATCTGATCTGGACATCTAGTCTTACAGATACAACCGGCCTTTGAGGGGCAACGATAATTGCCGATGCAGCCCTTAATGAAATTGAGTTGGACACCCCTGCTTAGAATATCCATGTCTATAGATCTATAGTAATATTTCTACAGATCTTGTAAAAGGATAACGTGATCTTTACTGATCCCTACATCACAGCACATAACACATTTATACGAAGTGCTATATTTTGGCCTAGGCCAACAAGGCCCAGGCCTAGGGCGGCACTTTGCAGGGGGGCAGCAAAAAAAGCCACCCCCCCCCCCCCCTCTACCTGAGACTCTTTTGGCCACTGGTTGCTAGAGCCGCCTCTCTCACCCCCCCCCCCCCCTCTCTCACACTCACCCCCTCTCTCTCTCACCCCTCTCTTTCACTCTCACCCTCACGCCTTTCTCTCTCTCTCACCCCCCCTCCCTCTCTCATCCCTCCCTTTCTCTCACCCCCCCCTCTCTCTTTCTATTTGATCCCCCTCTCTCTCACCCCCTCTCTCTTTCATCCCCCCTCTCTCTCTCTCTCTCTCCCTCACCCACCCCTCTCTCTCTCTCTCTCTCCCTCACCCACCACCCTCTCTCTCTCCCTCCCCTCACCCACCACCCTCTCTCTCCCTCACCCACCACCCTCTCTCTCTCCCTCACCCACCACCCTCTCTCTCTCCCTCCCCCACCACCCTCTCTCTCTCCCTCCCCCACCACCCTCTCTCTCTCCCTCCCTCACCCACCACCCTCTCTCCCTCCCTCCCTCACCCACCACCCTCTCTCTCTCCCTCCCTCACCCACCACCCTCTCTCCCTCCCTCCCTCACCCACCACCCTCTCTCTCTCCCTCCCTCACCCACCACCCTCTCTCTCTCCCTCCCTCACCCACCCACCACCCTCTCTCTCTCCCTCCCTCACCCACCCACCACCCTCTCTCTCTCTCTCTCCCTCACCCACCACCCTCTCTCTCTCTCTCTCCCTCACCCACCACCCTCTCTCTCCCTCACCCACCACCCTCTCTCTCTCTCTCTCTCTCCCTCACCCACCACCCTCTCTCTCTCTCTCTCTCTCCCTCACCCACCACCCTCTCTCTCCCCCTCACCCACCACCCTCTCTCTCTCCCTCACCCACCACCCTCTCTCTCTCCCTCACCCACCACCCTCTCTCTCTCCCTCACCCACCACCCTCTCTCTCTCTCCCCCTCACCCACCACCCTCTCTCTCTCTCCCCCTCACCCACCACCCTCCCTCTCTCCCCCTCACCCACCACCCTCCCTCTCTCCCCCTCACCCACCACCCTCCCTCTCTCCCCCTCACCCACCACCCTCTTTCTCTCCTACGCCCTCTCAGCCCCCCCCTCCCCCCGTGAGATCTCAGGGGTTGATGCTGGGACTTGTAGTCCTTCAATTTTAGAGAAGTGACATCCGTCAAAAAAGGAGTGGGGCAAATTTACATAGGAGGAGGGGGGGCGTCCAATTTTAGTCGTGCCTAGGGCAGCACAAAAGCAAAATACACCCCTGTTTATACGTGCAATTATATTTAAACCTATAGAAGTATGAATATTAGTATTGATATAATAACGTGATAAGTTTAAAGTGTTTGTATCCAGTTTAAAAAAAAAACCCTGCAGGACAATGGCATAATGTGCTAGTAAGCATCGCATACTAGCACATTATGAAATACTTACCTTAGAATGAAGCCCCCACACGGTCGCCCGGACACCGCTGAGGGAGCAGACATCTTCCCTCGGCATCCCTCCTGGGTTTGGCGACTCCGGCGCTGTGAGTGACCGGAGCAGCGATGATGTCACTCCCGCGCATGCGCACGGGAGTTCACTTTTCGGGAAGGAGCTCTGAAGGTCCGGCAAGATACGCCGGACCTTCAGAGCGCATGCGCCGCTGGTGTCAGCAGCTGCATGCAGGGTGAATATCTCCTAAACCGTGCAGGTTTAGGAGATATTAATTTTACCTACAGGTAAGCCTTATTATAGACCTTCTTATAGGCTTACCTGTAGGTAAAAATAAAAAAAGCGAGGTATATTACCACTCTAAGTAATATATAGATATATTCAATAGGAAGCTAATATGGCGCTTATAAGTCTGTTACAAAGATGTTATACTAGTGCCAATTCGAATGCCAACGCCTCGTACCAATGTATCATTCAAAAAAGGTAATTGGAAATGTATCAAACCAGAGCATGCAGGGCGGCTTTATAGGGGCGCGCTCACAGGTAGCTAAGTTTTCTGTTTGTAATAAACCTTTTTAATTCGGAACTCTCTCAGTCTAGAGGTTTTCTTGCAGGTTACATTGAAATACGTTTACCCTATACAAAAAAAATAAAAAATAAAACAAATATATATATATATACACACACACACACACACACATACATACAGTATCTCACAAAAGGTGAGTACACCCCTCACATTCTTTGTAAATATTTTATTCTATCTTTTCATGTGACAACACTGAAGAAATGACACTTTGCTACAATGTAAAGTAGTGAGTGTACAGCTTGTATAACAGTGTAAATTTGCTGTCCCCTCAAAATAACTCAACACACAGCCATTAATGTCTAAACCGCTGGCAACAAAAGTGAGTACACCCCTAAGTGAAAATGTCCAAATTGGGCCCAAAGTGTCAATATTTTGTGTGGCCACCATTATTTTCCAGCACTGCCTTAACCCTCTTGGGTATGGAGTTCACCAGAGATTCACAGGTTGCCACTGGAGTCCTCTTCCACTCCTCCATGATGACATCACAGAGCTGGTGGATGTTAGAAACCTTGCGCTCCTCCACCTTCTGTTTGAGGATTCCCCACAGATGCTCAATAGGGTTTAGGTCTGGAGACATGCTTGGCCAGTCCATCACCTTTACCCTCAGCTTCTTTAGCAAGGCAGTGGTCATCTTGGAGGTGTTTGGGGTCGTTATGTTGGAATATTGCCCTGTGGCCCAGTCTCTGAAGGGAGGGGATCATGCTCTGCTTCAGTATGTCACAGTACATGTTGGCATTCATGGTTCCCTCAATGAACTGTAGCTCCCCAGTGCCGGCAGCACTCATGCAGCCCCAGACCATGACACTCCCACCACCATGCTTGACTGTAGGGAAGACACACTTGTCTTTGTATTCTTCACCTGGTTGCCGTCACACACACACATGACACCATCTGAACCAAATAAGTTCATCTTGGTCTCATCAGACCACAGGAGATGGTTCCAGTAATCCATGTCCTTAGTCTGTTTGTCTTCAGCAAACTATTTGCGGACTTTCTTATCCATCATCTTTAGAAGAGGCTTCCTTCTGGGATGACAGTCATGCAGACCAATTTGATGCAGTGTGTTTTGTATGGTCTGAGCACTGACAGGCTGACCCCCCACCCCTTCAACCTCTGCAGCAATGCTGGCAGCACTCATACGTCTATTTCCCAAAGACAACCTCTGGATATTGCGCTGAGCACGTGCACTCAACTTCTTTGGTCGACCATGGCAAGGCCTGTTCCGAGTGGAACCTGTCCTGTTAAACCACTGTATGGTCTTGGCCACCGTGCTGCAGCTCAGTTTCAGGGTCTTGGCAATCTTCTTATAGCCTAGGCCATCTTTATGTAGAGCAACAAATTTTTTTTTTCAGATCCTCAGAGAGTTCTTTGCCATGAGGTGCCATGTTGAGCTTCCAGTGACCAGTATGAGAGAGTGAGAGCGATAACACAAAATTCAACACACCTGCTCCCCATTCACACCTGAGACCTTGTAACACTAACGAGTCACATGACACCGGGGAGGGAAAATGGCTAATTGGGCCCAATTTTGACATTTTCACTTAGGGGTGTACTCACTTTTGTTGCCAGTGGTTTAGACATTAATGGCTGTGTGTTGAGTTATTTTGAGGGGACAGTAAATTTACACTGTTATACAAGCTGTACACTCACTACTTTACATTGTAGCAAAGTGTCATTTCTTCAGTGTTGTCACATGAAAAGATATAATAAAATATTTACAAGAATGTGAGGGGTGTACTCACTTTTGTGAGATACTGTAATTATACATATATATATACACACATACACACACAATGTATCTTTTTGTATCAGTATAGGAATAATATAGATACAATTATAGAGGTGATATAGAGTTCTTCTAGAACTATACAACATTGGGATTTACTAAAACTAAAGAGGGCAAAATGAGTGACAATTCTGCAACAAAACCAATCAGCTTCCAGGTTTTATTGCTAAAGCTTTATTAACCAGTTCTGGACCGGAAGGATTTGCCCCTCTTAATGACCAGACCATTTTTTGCGATTCCGCAATGTGTTACTTTAATTTCTTTTTTTGATCACTTGTAAACATCCCGTGTACAAGAAATAAGCAGGACAGGTCCTCTTTAACCACTTCTGGACCAGGAGGTTTTACCATTTTTGCGATTCGGCACTGCGTTTAAAAAAAAAAAAAAAATGTAAAATAATCAAAATTATTCATCCTTTTAGGCCAATTTGTATTTTGCTACATATTTTTGGTAAAAAAAAATTGCAATAAGCGTATTTTGATTGGCTTGCGCAAAAGTTATCGTGTCTACAAACTAGGGGAAGGATTGGTGTCATATTTTTTTTTAATAGTAATGGGGGGCGATCAGTGATTTTTAGCGAGACTGCGACATTGCAGTGGACAGATCGGACCCCTAACTCATCTTTTTGACACTTTTGGGGGGACCAGTAACATTACTACAGTAATCAGTGCTAAAAATATGCACTGTCACTGTAATAATGACACTGACAGGGAAGGGGTTAACCCAGGGGAGATCAAAGGGTTAAGTGAGCCTAGGGGAGTGTTTTCTAACTGTGGGGGATGGGCTTGTGAAGTGAACTTGTGCCTCGTTTCCACTGAGTGGATCGGTTGGGGTCAGTTCGGTTCGGTGCGCTAATTTGAGTGTTTCCACTATGAAAGTGGCCCATACAACCGAACCAAACCGCACCATTCCTGGTCCTGCTTCAGATGTAGGGCCATAGGAAATGGTACGGTTAGGGCGGAGCTACTGGCGTCACACGATAGATTCCACTGATTGGCGGACAGGAAAACCTCAATGCTGACGTCAAATGAAGGAGCAAAACAAACACCTCATTTGGTGTAAACCCCGCACAGTCCCTGGTGGCCCGACTTGTAGTGGAAACGCTCACCTGAATAGACCGGACCGTTCTAACCCTTCCAAACTGTACCGACCTGAACCGTTCCGCTCAGTGGAAATGAGGCAATAGAGACCTGTGTTCCTATATAGAAGAATCACATGGGCTCTGTGATCATTGCAGGGAGAAGAACGGTCAGCTGTGTTTACAACAGCCGAACGTCCTCTCTCAGCGGGGAGCGATCGCAGGTGTCAGGCAGCAATCGAGCCTCTGTTCCCATGCATTGGCATCTCCCCTGCCTAGTGGGGGACAGGAGCTCACCCCCTCCCCCCCAGTGCGACCTGACGTCGGTTCGCGGAGGAGGGGCTGCCTGCCGCAGTAAAAGTGGGCGGGCGGTCTGGAACTGGTTAAACAAGCCGAGGTCAGAAGCCGATTGGGTTCTCTGAGGTGATATAGAGTTCTTCTATGGCATACTATATACATTGTATCTTTCTCTATAGGGATGTGGACATTATAGAAGAAGTATATGGGAGGCAGATGATGGTAGAGCTATACATACTGTGTATATATATATATATATATATATATATATACACACATACACACCCCCATATACTTCTATAATGTCCACATTTCTATAGAGAAAAATACAATGTATATAGTATGTCATAGAAGAACTCTATAATATCCCTATAGAGAAGGCTCTGCTGTGTATATAGATAGTCCCCTTATATAGAGAAGGATCTGGTATATATATATATATATATATATATATATATATATATATATATATATATATATATATATATATATATATATATATATATATATATATACCAGATCCTTCTCTATATAAGGGGACTATCTATATACACAGCAGAGCCTTCTCTATAGGGATATTATAGAGTTCTTCTATGACATACTATATACATTGTATTTTTCTCTATAGAAATGTGGACATTATAGAAGTATTTGGGGGTGTGTGTGTGTATATTATATATATATATATATATATATATATATATATATATATAGGATCCTTCTCTGTATAAAAGGGGACTATCTCTAATATATACAGAAGAGCCTTCTCTATAGAGATATTATATGAGGGGACTATATATATATATACACACATACACACACAGCTGACCCTTCTCTATAAGGGGACTATATCATATAATATCCCTATAGAGAAGGATCTGATGTATATATTAGAGATAGTCCCCATTTATATAGAGAAGGATCCCCTGTATATATAGCCCCCTTTATATAATATCCCTATAGAGAAGGATCCAATATATATATATAGTCCCCTTATAAAGAAGGATCAGCTGTGTGTATATATATATATATATATATATATATATATATAGTCCCCCTCATATAATATCCCTATAGAGAATGCTCTGCTGTATATATATATATATATATATATATATAGATAGTCCCCTTATATAGAGAAGGATCCGGTGTGTGTGTGTGTGTATATATATATATATATATATATATATATATATATATATATATATATATATAGAGAGAGAGAGAGAGAGAGAAGAGAGAGAGAGAGAAAGATCAGATTATATATATATATAAACACATACACCGGATCCTTCTCTCTCTATGTTATATATATATATATATAGGATCCTTCTCTATATAAAAGGGGACTATCTCTAATATATACAGCAGAGCCTTCTCTATAGGGATATTATGTGAGGGGACTGTGTATATATATATATATATATATATATATATATATATATATATATATATATATATATATATATATATATATACACACACACACAGCTGACCCTTCTCTATAAGGGGACTATATATATATATATATATATATATATAGTCCCCCTATAATATCCCTATAGAGAAGGCTCTGCTGTATACATTAGAGATAGTCCCCTTATATAGAGAAGGATCCGGTGTGTGTGTATATATATATACAGTCCCATTATGGAATATTCCTATAGAGAAGGATCTGGTATATATATATATATATAGTCCTCCTATATAATACCCCTATAGATGAATATTAGAAATGTTTATAAGTCTGTAATGTTCTGTCTCTATAAATCCCATATATACACACCTCTATAGGTGTCTGTATCCCCCATACACAGGATACAATGTATACATTATAGAAGATGGAATGAATTGTATCTTCTCCTGTGTGTCGCCCATAGGATTCTATAGAGGATACAATGTATATATATATGGGGTGTATATATATATATATATCTCCCCCCCCCCCGGTATATAGAGATGTATGAGAAGAGAACACACTCTGTCTGTCCCGGTCGGTATTATGACGTCTATGAGGAGTCCGGTCCCCGCCCCCACCCCGGTCTCTCCGCCGCCCCGGACTCGTCCACAGAGCGGACAGGCGGTGGGCGGAGCCCGGCGTTGAAGGAGGAGTTCCTCGCATTCCTCGGCCGCCCGCCCCCCTCCGCTTCCCCCCCGGTCCTCCTCTACCTTGTCCGGTTATCTCCGCTCTCTGCCGGTGACCCGCCCGCACTGCTCTCCCCCGGGCTCTGCCTCCGCCGCTCTACAGGCAGGAAAAAAAAAAATGGCCGCCCCGCTGAGCACCGGAAATGCCGATCGGCTTCCGCACGAGCTCTAGGCTGCCCCCCATCGACCATGGCGGGTAAAGTGAGCCGTGTGCGGGGCCGACCAGCGCCACCTGCCGGGGGAAACCGCAGGCCACTCCCCCAAGCACGCACAGCGCGCTGGAGTGTGATGAGGGGGAGGGGCGGTCTGTCTGGCTGCTATAGAGACCGGAAACCTGACCCCTCCCATCCATGGAGGACAATACCATAGAGTGTGTGGGGGAGGGGCTGTGAGGGGGCAACAATATGGAGGCGCAGGATATGGAAGGACACAACATTGGGTGTCAAGTTATGGGGGGGGGGGCATGACATGGGGGTACACAATATTATAGGGAATTAAATTGGGGGACAGGATATTAGGGGGGCTTGATATTGGGGGTATATTATATAAGGGGGGCATAACATGGGGGTACAGTATGGTAGGGGTGAATGACAAGGGGGTACAGAATGAGGGAAGACATGACATGGGGGCAGGATATGGGGGGTGCATAATACCGGGGTACAGAATATTAGGGGGATCGAATGTGTGGGAGAATAATATGGGGGTACATAATATGAGGGGGGGCATAACATGGGGGGTACAGAATATGGGGGTACAGACCATGAAAGGGGCATAACATGGAGGGTACAGAATATGAGGGGGGCATAACATGGGGGTTACAGAATATGAAAGGGGCATAACATGGAGGGTACAGAGTATGAGGGGGGCATAACATGAGGGGTACAGAATATGAGGGGGGCATAACATGGGGGTACAGAGTATGAGGTGCATAACATGGGGGGTACAGAACATGAGGGGAGCATACCATGGGGTACAGAGTATGAGGGGGGCATAACATGGAGGGTACAGAGTATGAGGGGGGAATAACATGGGGGTACAGAACATGAGGGGGGCATACCATGGGGGTACAGAATATGAGGGGGGCATAACATGGGAGGGTACAGAATATGAAGGGGCATAACATAGGGGTACAGAATATAAGGGGGGCATAACATGGGTACAGAATATGAGGGGGGCATAACATGGGGGTACAGAATATGAGGGGGCATAACTTGAGGGGTACAGAGTATGGGGGGTACAGAATATGAAAGGGGCATAACATGAGGCGTACAGAGTATGAGGGGGCATAACATGGGGGGGTACAGAGTATGAGGGGGCATAACATGGGGGGGTACAGAATATGAGGGGGGCAAAACATGGGGGGTACAGAATATGAGGGAGGCATAACAAGGGGGGTACAGAATATGAAGGGCATAACATGGGGGGGGGGTATAGAATATTAAGGAGGTACAGAATATTAAGGGGGCATAACATGGTGGGTACAGAATATGAAGGGGGACATGATGTCAGAGGCAGAATTTGAGGGGAGCTTGACACAGAGGGTATAAAATATAAGGTGGGCATAACATGGGGGGTAGAGAATAAGGGGATACATGACATAGGGGAAGAGTAGGAGAGGATCAAAACATGGGGGTACACAATATGAAGGGGACATGACATGGAGGTCAGAATATGAGGGGGGCGCATAACATGGAGCTAAAGAATATGGGGGGGGGGGGGGGCATGACATGGGGGTACAGAATATTAGGGGGGTGAAATTGGGGGGGGGGCAGGATATGAGGGGGGCTTGACATAGGGGGTATATTATATAAGGGGACATGACTTGGAATTACAGAATAAGGGGTGGCCATGACATGGGGGTACATAATATGAGGAAGCACAATAGGGGTACAGAATATGAGGGGGGCAGGATATAATGGAATACATAATATGAGGGTGAATGACATGAGGGGTACATCACATGGGGGTACAGAGTATGAGGGGGACATTACAGCAGGGTGCAGAACATAAAGGGGGGCATATCATGGGGGTACCAAATGTGACGGGTGAATGACATGGGGGTACATAATATAAGAGGGACATAATGGGGGTACAGAATTAGGGGGGACATAGGGGGCAGAATATGAAGGGGGACATGACATGGAGGTACAGAATGAGGGGAAACATGACATAGGGGGGCAAGATATGAGGGGGACATGACATGGGGGTACAGAATATAAGAATGCATGATATGGGTATACATATTATGAGGGTGCATGACATGAGGGGTACATAGCATTGGGGTATAGAATATAAGGGGTGCAGAACATGACGGAGGCATAACAGAATTAAGGGAGAATGACATGGGGGTTACATAATACGAGGGGGATATGACATAGAGGCAGGATATGGGGGGTGCATAACACAGGTCTACAGAGGGAGGTCAGCCATGAGGGAGAATAACATGGGGGGTACAAAATATGAGGGGGGAAAGACATAGGAGAATAACATGGGGGGTACAAAATATGAGGGGGGAAAGACATGGGAGAATAACATGGGGGTACAAAATATGAGGGGAGAAAGACATAGGAGAGTAACATGGGGGTACAGAATATGAGGGGGGAAAGACATAGGAGAGTAACATGGGGGTACAAAATATGAGAGGGGAAAAGCATGGGAGAATAACATGGGGGGTACAAAATATGAGGGGGGAAAGACATGGGAGAATAACATGGGGGGTACAAAATATGAGGGGAGAAAGACATAGGAAAGTAACATGGGGGTACAGAATATGAGGGGGGGGGGAGACATGGGAGAATAACATGGGGGTACAGAATATGAGAGGGGAAAGACATAGGAGAATAACATGGGGGTACAAAATATGAGGGGGGAAATACATTAGGAGAGTAACATGGGGGTACAAAATATGAGGGGGGGGGGGGAAGACATAGGAGAATAACATGGGAGTACAAAATATAAGGGGGAAAAGACATAGGAGAATAACATGGGGGTACAGAATATGAGGGGGGGGGAGACATGGGAGAATAATATGGGGGTACAAAATATGAGGGGGGAAAGACATGGGAGAATAACATGGGGGTACAAAATATGAGCAGTGCATTAAATGAGGGATGCGTAACATGGGGGTACAGAATATGAGGGGGGCATAACATGGGGGGTACAGAATATGAGGGGGGCATACCATGGGGGGGTACAGAATATGAGGGGAGTGTACCATGGAGGGTATGGAATATGACAGGTGCATGACATGAGGGTACAGAATATGAGGGGAGTGTAAGATGCAGGGTACAGAATATGAGGAGTGCATGACATGGGGGTACAGAACATTAGGGGTGCTTGACATAGGGGGTACAGAAGGGGAGTGTAACATGGAGGTTATGGAACATGAGGGGTGCATGACATGGGGGTACAGAATATGAGGGGTGCGTGACATAGGGGGGTACGGAATATTAGGGGTATATAACATTGGGGTACAGAATATGGGGGGTGTAACATGGAGGGTACAGAATATGAGGGGCACATGACATAGGGGCTACAAAATATGAGGGGAATGGAACATGGAGGGTACGGCATATGAGGGGTGCATGACATAGGGGGTACAGAATATGAGGGGTTCATGACATATGGGGTACGGAATATTAGGGGTACATAACATGGGGGTACAGACTACGAGGGTGCGTGACATAGGGGGAACAGAAGGGGAGTGTAACATAGAGGTTATGGAATATGAGAGATGCATGACATGGGGGTACAGAATAAGAGGGTGCGTGACATAGGGGGTATGGAATATTAGGGGTACATAACAGAGTTCTAGAATATGAGGGGTGCGTGACATAGGGGGTACATAACATGGGGGTACAGAATATGAGGGGTGCGTGACATAGGGGGTACATAACATGGGGGTACAGAATATGAGGGGTGCGTTACATAGGGGGTACAGAATATGAGGGGTGCGTGACATAGGGGGTACAGAATATGAGGAAGGCATTACAGCAGAGCAGGGTGCAGAACATGAGGTTGGCATTACATGGGAGGTACAGAATGTGAAAGGTGCATGACAGGGGTACACAATATGAGAGGGCATATCATGGGGGTACAGAATATAAGGTGGGGAATAACATGGGGGGTACAGAACATGAGGTTTGCATGTCATAGGGGTACAAGCAGGGGGGGCATAACAAGGGGATACAGAATATGAGGACAGGGCATAACATGGGGGTACAGGGTATGAGTAATAATATGGGGTACAGAGTATAATGGGCATATAACATACAGAGAATGTGGGGTACAAAATGTAAGGTGGGGAATAACATGGGGAGGTACAGAACATGAAGTTTGCATGACATAGGGGTACAAGGAGAGGGGCATAACAAGGGGATACAGAAAATGAGGACAGGGCATAACATGGGGGGTACAGCCAGGGTATGAGTAATAATATGGGGTACAGAGTATAATGGGCATATAACATACAGAGAATGAGGGGTACAGAATATAGGGAGTTACATAAAATGAGGGGCTCAGGGTATAAAGAGTACATGGAGGGGGGCAGAGAATGAAGGGTATATAGCATGGAGGGGGTGGCATAACATGGGGAGTCACAGACTGTGAGGGGCACAGAGTATGAGGGGTACACAGCATGGAGGGGGGTGTAAAATATGAGGGGCACATAGCTTAGGGGGGCACAGAATATGAAGGGTATATAACATGGGGGTAGCAGAGTATGAGGGGTACATCATTTTGGGAGGGGGGGGGGCACAGAGCACTAGCTCCACCCCTAGCAGAGTTAGGTTGCCCCTTTTTGCTGGAAACAATGGGCGGACTTACCTCCTATGACTGGCAATAGGCTGGGTGGCCAGGTTACTATTCCAGGGACACATCGCTGCTGAATCGCTATACGGAAATCCGCTCACCCCCCCCCCCCTCCATAGACCTATGTGTCTCATATACAGCTGAGATGGCGCCATATCATATTTCCCAGAATGGATCAGAAAACGTTATTTTTACTTCTCATCCAGGATGAGGATTTGTATAAAGAAGGGATCATGAAATCTGTACAGGAAGTATAGAATGTAACAAATCGCAGACAATTATATCCGTCACTATTACTGCCAGTTCACACATATGCGATGCGGGAACCCTGCGAATCCACTGCGGGTCCCCGCATCGCCCCAGGCTTGCAGGCAGTTCACACTGCCATTTGTGAATCGCTGGGGGTGTCAATACAAAGTTAACAACACCCCCAGATCCGTGAGAACTGGTAGTGCCAATTAACATATATGCGAAGTCAGACATCGCATGTGATTCGGAGCGCACTGCTATGCAAATCACATGCGATGTCTGTGCGATGCAAATTCAGCCATACAGATTGTATACAGATTGTATGGCTGAATTTGCATTGCATTCGGACCAAAGTCGCACAGGACCCTTTTTTGGTCCGCACCGGAATCAGATCGCATGGGTGTTCACAGCTATGTGATCCGATTCATGTCCGAACTGACAGTTCACACTGTGATATGCAAACTGATCTGGGGGTGTCGTTAACTTTGTATTGACACCCCCAGCAATTCGAATATGGCAGTGTGAACTGCCTGCGAATCGGGTGTGATGCGGGAACCTGCAGTGGAATCGCAGGGTTCCCGCATCGCATATGTGTGAACCGGCACTCAGTTCGGACATGGATCGGATTGCATAGGTGTGAACATCCATGTGATCCGATTCTGGTGCAGACCAAAAAAAGGGTCCTGCATGACTTTGGTACGAATGCGATGCAAATTCAGCCATACAATCTGTATACAATCTGTATGGCTGAATTTGCAATGCACAGACATCGCATGTGATTTGCAGAGCAGTGCGCTCCGAATCACATGCGATGTCTGAGTCGGCACTAAAAGGATTACTCTAGGTCTTTTTTTTTTCTTCTTGACAAATGCCATTTAATCGAGTTCCATTAATGCAGAACTGATTACTGTAGTAATGTCACTGGTCCCCCCCAAAAATGTCAGTTAGGGGTCCGATCTGTCCACCGCAATGTCGCAGATTGCCGCCATTACTAGTAAAAAAATATTTAAAAAATGACATAAATCTTTCCACTTTTGCGCAAACCGATCAAAATACGCTTATTGGGATTTTTTTTAACAAAAACATGTAGCAGAATACAAATTGGCCTAAAATGATGAAAAAATTAGATTTTTAAATTTTTTTTATTGGGAATGTTTTATGGCAGAAAGTGAAAAATATTGTTTTTTTTTCAGGATTTTTGCTCTTTTTTTGTTTATAGCACAAAAAATAAAAACCGCACAGGTGACCAAATACCACCAAAAGAAAGCTCTGTTTGTGGGAAAAAAGGAAATCAATTTTATTTGGGTACAGCGTCGCACAGCCGCGCAATTGTCAGGTAACATAACGCAATTTTTTTTTTTTACCAAAAATATGTAAAAATAATTGGCCGACAATGTTAAAAAAAATTTGATTTTTACATTTTTTTTTTGGAATATTATATAGCAGAATGTGAAAACTATTGTTTGTTTGTTTTTTCCAGAATTGTCGCTCTTTTTTTTGTTTATAGCGCAAAAAATAAAAACCGCAGAGGTGATCAAATACCACCAAAAGAAAGCTCTGTTTGTGGGGAAAAAAGGACATCAATTGTATTTGGGTACAGCGTCGCACGACCGCGCAATTGTCATTTAAAGTAACGCAGTGCCGAATCGCAAAAAACGGCCTGGTCATTAAGGGGGGCAAATCCTTCCGGTCCAGAAGGGGTTAAAGCCCTGGGCGTCATATGACAGCCAATGGTGGGCAAGTGGTTAAAGTGGAAATAAGGCACAAATACTCACCTATGGTCCAACAACCCAACCCCCGCGAGGTCCCACACCATTCCACATGTGCGGACGTCACTCTTCCCGGCACATGCGCAGCTCTGTTTCTGTTATGGGGAGGATTATGAAGAGGCACAGGTACATTTATTTTAATGAAGGAGACTTCGCGTGTGACTTCTGCAAACAAGACCCCATCTCTTCACAATTATTTAATGGTTTACATTCAGTTCTACTTTAACCACTTCTGGACCAGAGGATTTTCCCCCCTTAATGACCAGGCCATCTTTTGCGATTCGGCACTGCGTTACTTTAACAGAAAATTGCGATGCTGTACCTAAATAAAATGAATGTCCTTTTTTCCCCACAAACAGAGCTTTCTTTTGGTGGTATTTGATCACCTGTGCGATTTTTATTTTTTGCGCCATTACCAAAAAAAGAGCGACAATTCTGAAAAAAAAAAAAAAATATTTTTCACATTCTGCTATATAACATTCCCCAAAAAAATTTTTTTAAAAAATCTAAATTTTCTAACATTTTAGGCCAATTTGTATTCTGCTACATATTTTTGTTAAAAAAAAAAACGCAATAAGCGTATTTTGATTGGTTTGCACAAAAGTTATTGCGTCTACTAACTACAGGAAAGATTTATGTCATTTTTTTTTTTTACTAGTAATGGCGACGATCTGCGATTTTTTGCGGGACTGCGACATTGCGGCGGACAGATCGGACCCTTAACTGACGTTTTTGACACTTTTGGGGGGACCAGTGACATTACTACAGTAATCAGTGCTAAAAACATGCACCGTTACTGTTATAATGACACTGGCAGGGAAGGGGTTAACACTGTGGGTGGTCAAGGGGTTAAATGTGTACCTAAGGGCATGTTTCTAACTGTGGGGGGGCGTGGCTTCTGAAATGACCATAGAGACCTGTGTTCCTATATAGAAGATCACAGGAGCTCTGTGATCATTCCAGGGAGAAGAACAGTTAGATGTGTTTACAACAGCTGACCGTTCTTCTCTCACAGCGGGGAGTGACCGTGGGTGTCAGGCAGCAATCTGAGCCCCCTGTCCACTGCATTGGCTTCCCAGCTGACGAGCGGGGGTGCGCTGCCTGCGGCGCACGCTCACCCCCTAACCTCCTGCAGGCGACCGACGTATAGCTATGGCGGTTTGCCCAGGAGCGGCTGCCTGCAGCAGGATAACTGTGGCGGGCGGTCGTAAAGTGGTTAAGCCCCCGTTCACACCGGTGCAACTTGTCATGCGTTTTCACAGATCAAAGTCGCATGACAATTTGCACCCTATTTATAACTATGGAACTGTTTAAATCGTTGCACCAGCTTTGAAAATTTTAATGCGCTATTTTTTAGCGATTTCATGTGCAACTTGCATTGACATCTGTAAGAGCATATGCTTGTAAACTCCTGAAAAGGCCATACTGACCATGGACGCCTAAAAAAAGAAAACGAATGCAGCCACCACATCTAACGATTTGTAGGCTGTAATATATTACAGTTTTGGGTTTAATTTTTTTTTTTCGATTTAATTTTTTCCTTCATTTTTTTTGTCTGTACCGCAGAATTCGCGACTGTGCAACTTGTGTGAATGAGGCTTCAATGGTAGGAGTAAGCGTTTACTCTAAAGGTAATTTTGGGCAGTTGGAGCTCCGGGATCACAGAGAGGAGAGGGAGAGAAACAAAGTTACAGGGATAACAAACTCAGGAGCAGAGCTTAACATTAGAGCAAGGGCTGGGGGGGGGGGGGGGCACACAGGGAGGGGGATTAGTGATGGACCACTGTCTCTTTCTCAGCAGATAAAAGCTGGCAGCAGGGAGAGACCAGCTGCTGGAGGAAGAGTTCTGCAATTGTGGTCCATCACTAATTCCCCTCCCTGTCTGGGCCCCCCTGTGTGCTCGGGTCCCCTACAAGAGGACCAGTGGCCCCCCCTATCAGCAGCCCTGAGCCCTAACACTCTCCCCCCCCCCCGGACTGACAATGCTGCTGTCTGCTGTACCCCCTGTGCTCCTTCTTCCAGAGTGGGGGCACTTCTGGAACAGAAGGTGTGTTACTGGCCAGATCAGCAGGTGAAAACCAAGGGGGAAAAAAAAGCCTAAGGCCCCTTTCACACAGGCGATCCGATCTGATCCGCCTAGCAGTTTTTCAGGCGGACCTGATCGAATGCTCCATGCATCCCTAAGGGGCAGCGGGTGTCAGCGGAGACATCGCTGACACCCGCTGCTATCCGATATGATCCTGTCCGTGAAATCCGGGCAGATGGAAACCCTATTTTCCATCTGTCTGGAGGATCGGATCGGATGAGAACGGACAGGGGGTCCGTTCTCATCCGATCTCCCTATAGAGGACAGCGGGGATCTGACAGCTCCGTCTCTGCACACAGAGCGGTGACGGAGCTGTCATCCACCTGCTCAGTGGGGATCGGCGGATCGATCCCCCGCTGAGCAGAACGGACGTCGTCGGACAGTGTGCCGTGTGAAAGGACCCTAAGGAGCAGAGCCAACATTGAAGCCAGGGCTGGGTGGGGGGGGGGGGGGGGCACACAGGGAGGGGGATTAGGGATGGACCACTGTCTCTTTCTCCCCTGTGTGCTTGGGCCCCCTACAAGAGGACCGGTGGTCCCCCCCTATCAGCGGCCCTGAGCCCTAACACTCTCCTCCCCCTGACAATGCTGCTGTCTGCTGTACCCCCTGTGCTCCTTCGTCCAGAGTGGGGGCACTCTAAAACAGAAGGTGTGTTACTAGCCAGATCAGCAGGTGAAAACAGAGGGGGGGGGGAGCCTAAAAAAGAAAACGAAAAAAAATATATAAAAAAAGAAGAAATAAAAAAAAAATAAAATTTTTTTTTATTTTTTTTAATTTTTTTTATTTTTTACATGATAAATGTATGAATATAAGACTGCGTATGTATAAAAATGTATGTAATTATTTATATATTTGTTTTTTTTTATGCAGTATTTGTAATTCCCAGCCTTAATAATAATAAAAAAATTAAAATATAAAAAAAAGAAAACGAATGCAGCCACCACATCTAACGGTTTGTAGGTTGCAATAAATTACAGTTTTGAGTTTAATTTTTTTTTTCGATTTTAAATTTTTTTCCTTCATTTTTTTTTTTTTTTTGTCTGTACCGCAGAATTCGCGACTGTGCAACTTGTGTGAATGAGGCCTTAATGGCAGGACTAAGCGTTTACTCTAAAGGTAATTTGCGCGTTAGCTTTTTTTGGTTCTCTAACTATAATAAAAATAAAAACCGCAGAAATATTATTGTCGGGAGAACGGCCCGCGAGCTTGTCCTTTTATCGACTAAGGATATAAATAAGTCTCACTTACGGCCGCGGAGATTTTGCGCTGTGCACAAGCCATAAAGCAAGCCATTTACTAAATAAGAACTTGACATTTAAATAGTGCCGATTCCATTATGTGGGCTCACAAATCACGTTACCTCCTGCCGATATTGCTGTCAGAGAGACAGACATCACAGCTGTGAACAATACGGCGATATAATGCGCCCAAACAATGCCGCGACTTTCTCAAATTATTCTCGCCTCTGAGAACGCTTCGCTTTGCTGGGAGGAAAAAAAATGTCCTCCCCATTTAAAGGGTCAGTCCACCCGAGGCAGACATTTCAATTACAGGTAAATGTTGGAAGGAAGAATCACCCAGCAGCTTCTTAACCACATAACGACTGCTCACATTGCTGCTACTGCGGCAATGTGGCTCGTTATCGTCCAGCGACGTAGACCTACGTCGCTGGACTCCTCCCCTTGTGGGCGGCGCGCGCGCGTCGCCGGAGGATCGCTCCCGCTGTATTCAGTCACAGCGGGAGTCGGGCCAGGAGAGGAGCGGCGGTGATCACTGCTGCTCTTCCCCGATCGTCGTGAATTCAAGTTTGGAGATCCACCCGCTTGTGTAAACAATGCGGGCGGATCTCTTAAGTGACAGGCAGGGACAGATTGCAGGGTTCAGTAGCTGAACCTGTGATCTGTCCCTGTGTCACTCAGTCACCTCCCCCCACACACGTCAGTAAGCACCAGGCATACATTAACCCCTCCCTCTCCAATAAAATTAACCCCTTCCCTGCCAGTGTCATTTTTACAGTAACAGTGCATATTTATAGCTCTCCCGGTGGAGAGGGAGAAAGGCAGGCGGCTGATGTATACAAAGCCGCCTGTCACTCTCCCTGGTGTAACTGCAGAGATCATACGATCCTGCTATGTAGGATCGTATGTCTCTGTGATTACATCACTAGCCACACCCCTTGACAGTTAGAATCACGCCCCTAGGGACAAACTTAACTCCTTGATCACTAATAAAGTTAACCCCTTCCCTGTCAGTGTCATTATTACAGTAACAGTGCATATTTATAGCACTGATTACTGTAGTAATGTCACTGGTACCCCCAAAAGTGTCAAAAATGTCAGTCAGGGGTCCGATCTGTCCGCTACAATATCGCAGTACCGAAAAAAAAAAAAATCGCAGATCGCCGCCATTACTCGTTAAAAAAATAAAAACTCCAAAAATGACAGAAATCTTTCCCTTAGTTAGTAAACGCAATAACTTTGGCGCAAACCAATCAAAATACGCTTATTGCGATTTTTTTTACCAAAAATATGTAGCAGAAAACAAATTGGCCAAAAATGATAAAAAAAATTAGATTTTTACATTTTTTTGGGGGGGAATTTCATATAAAAAATGTAAAAAATATTGTTTTTTTTTTCCAAAATTTTCGCTCTTTTTTTGTTTATAGCGCAAAAAGTAAAAATCGCACAGGTGATCAAATACCACCAAAAGAAAGCTCTGTTTGTGGGGAAAAAAGGACGTAAATTTCGTTTGGGTACGGCCTTACATGACCGCGCAATTGTCAGTTAAAGTCGCACAGTGCTGAATCGCAAAAAGTGGCCTGGACGTAAGACAGCAAAATCCTCCGGTGGTAAAGTGGTTAAAGATGAGCTCCCCCAAAAAATACTGTTGCTGCTGACTTTTAACCACTTCTGGACCGGAAGGATTCCCCCCCCCCCCTTCCTGTCCAGGCCCTATTTCGCGATTCGCCACTGCGTTACTTTAACGGAAAATTACCCAAATAAAATTGGGATCCTTTTTTTTCCCACAAATAGAGCTTTCTTTTGGTGGTATCCACCTAGGTAAGTATAATTCTAAAAAAACTAAATAAAGTTCATACTTTTCTTTAAAATCCTCTGTGGCTAATGAGATTTATATTTTAATTAAAGTATTTGTGCCTGGAGATCCACTTTAACCTGCAGTAAATATACATTAGGGATCGACTGATTGGCTGTGCGAAACAACGTAGCCCTACTTCGGTCGCACTCATGGTGCTGGGGGTCGAGCACGCGCGCACGCCACCAGCGGTGCACTCCCACCCCCACTAGGCAGCTGAGATGCCAATCCATGGGGCCGGCGGCCGCGATTGCCTCCGGGCACCCGCGATCGCTTCCCGCTAAGAGAGAAGGACGGTCAGCTGTTGTAAACATAGGGGACGTCCCCTCCCGCTCCTTGTAATGACAGCTTCTCAGCCGCATTGGTTGTCATTACAAGACAGCCAACCGTCGGCTATGGACGCCGGTACCGGGGTGATGCCTCTAGCTGCAGGCATCACTCAGGTACAAGCACTTTCCGAAATATCGCCAATATCGGTCACCTTGGTGGCTGATTCCGATATGTCTGGGAAAGTGCATATCGGCCCTCGATATATCGGCCTTGCCGATAATCAGTCGATCCCTAATGTATATTTACTGCAGGTTAAAGTGGATCTCCAGGCACAAATACTTTATTTTAAATATAGTTCTCATTTGCCACAGAGGATTTTAAAGAAAAGTATGAACTTTATTTTTTTTTTTTGGAATTATACTTACCTAGGTGGATGCAGCATCGGTGCGATGCTGCATCTGTCCCATGCCAGTTCTGACACTGAGAACCGGTCCGATGCTGCATCTGTCCCCTGCCAGCTCTAATACTGAGAACCGGTCCGATGCTGCATCTGTCTCCTGCCAGCTCTGACACTGAGAACCGGTCCAATGCTGCATCTCTCCCATGCCAGCTCTGACACTGAGAACCGGTCCGATGCTGCATCTGTCCCATGCCAGCTCTGACACTGAGAACCGGTCCGATGCTGCATCTGTCTTCTGCCAGCTCTGACACTGAGAACCGGTCCGATGCTGCATCTGTCCCCTGCCAGCTCTGACACTGAGAACCGGTCCGATGCTGCATCTGTCCCCTGCCAGCTCTGACACTGAGAACCGGTCTGATGCTGCATCTGTCCCATGCCAGCTCTGACACTGAGAACTGGTCCGATGCTGCATCTGTCCCCTGCCAGCTCTGACAGTGAGAACAGGTCCGATGCTGCATCTGTCCCATGCCAGCTCTGACACTGAGAACCGGTCCGATGCTGCATCTGTCTCCTGCCAGCTCTGACACTGAGAACCGGTCCGATGCTGCATCTGTCTCCTGCCAGCTCTGACACTGAGAACCGGTCCAATGCTGCATCTGTCCCATGCCAGCTCTGACACTGAGAACCGGTCCGATGCTGCATCTGTCCCATGCCAGCTCTGACACTGAGAACCGGTCCGATGCTGCATCTGTCCCCTGCCAGCTCTGACACTGAGAACTGGTCCGATGCTGCAACTGTCTCCTGCCAGCTCTGACACTGAGAACCGGTCAAATGCTGCATCTGTCCCATGCCAGCTCTGACACTGAGAACCGGGCCGATGCTGCATCTGTCCTCTGCCAGCTCTGACACTGAGAACCGGTCCGATGCTGCATCTGTCTCCTGACAGCTCTGACACTGAGAACTGGCCGGATGCTGCATCTGTCTTCTGCCAGCTCTGACACTGAGAACCGGTCCGATGCTGCATCTGTCCCATGCCAGCTCTGACACTGAGAACCGGTCCGATGCTGCAGCTGTCTCCTGCCAGCTCTGACACCGAGAACCGGTCTGATGCTGCATCTGTCTCCTGCGAGCTTTGACACTGAGAACCGGTCCGATGCTGCATCTGTCTCCTGCCAGCTCTGACACTGAGAACCAGTCCGATGCTGCATCTGTCCCCTGCCAGCTCTGACACCGAGACCCGGTCCAATGCTGCATCTGTCCCATGCCAGCTCTGACACTGAGAACCGGTCCGATGCTGCATCTGTCCTATGCCAGCTCTGACACTGAGAACCGGTCCGATGCTGCATCTATCTTCTGCCAGCTATGACACTGAGAACCGGTCCGATGCTGCATCTGTCCCATGCCAGCTCTGACACTGAGAACCGGTCTGATGCTGCATCTGTCTCCTGCGAGCTTTGACACTGAGAACCGGTCCGATGCTGCATCTGTCCCATGCCAGCTCTGACACTGACAACCGGTCTGATGCTGCATCTGTCACCTGCGAGCTTTGACACTGAGAACCGGTCCGATGCTGCATCTGTCTCCTGCCAGCTCTGACGCTGAGAACCGAGTGATATAATACCTCAGATCGCTGGGTTCTCACACTGTCAGTCAGCAGCTCTCTGCTCAGTCTCTCAGCGGCTTGTGACGTCAACAGACAGCGGACTTCAGCCCGCTGTGTGCTGAAAATGGGTGTGCAAAATGAACTGCACTCCTGTGATCCATAGGAGAAGTACAGCCAAATGAGCTTTGGCCATACTTCTCCTTTAAATACACCTTGTGTGAAGCAAATGCCTCTGCAAACCGAGATCACACTATGCTTCACATAGGCTGTACAGAGCGTAGAGCTGTGGGAGGAGCCAGCAGGCCCCACCTACTACAGGCTACATGCAGAAAACAAGAGGGGGCGGAGACAAGACCTGTCATCCTGCACAAGGAGAGAGAGCAGCAGTGAGCTGTCTTTATTACAGGAAGTCTCACACTGGAGTACTGCAGATCTGGAAGAAATACACAAAGTACACCAAGATTCAAGCAAAATTTATTGTGGAGTTCACCTTTAAGTATGTGTATGCATTGTCCCAAATGTATATCCATCAGCTCTTTAATCTGATCTGTTTGAATATTTAAACTCTATCTTTGCCTACACAAATGAGCATGATCTTGACTTTCTGCCAAAATCTGATTCTCTGCTAAGCTAAGCCATTCGTATCCTAACCTACGATGCAAATTGTGTTTTAAAATAGATAAGCCGCATTCTTTATCGTGAGAAATTTTTAAAGTGTAAGCCTCTGTGGGCAGAGGGTCAAGGTAGCCATACACAACTGAATGTGGTGCAACCGGAAGACCGGTCATTCATTCTTCTCCTCATCATCCACAGAAACAGGGTATTGAATTAAAATTCACAGAGGTCAGGTTATTCAAATTTTCTTCCAGTAGAGGTCCAAATCTCATGTTTGTGATATCACTCATCCCCTCTTTACATCACAGACCCCCTTTACATGGGTGACCCCCCCCCCTTTGCATTGCAGCCCCTCTTTACAATACAGTCCTCCCTTTAAATTACAGAGCCTCCCTTTGCATCACAGCCCCCCTTTAGATCGCAGTCCCCCTTTTAGATCGTAGTCTCCCCTTTAGATCACAGTCCCCCCCCTTTAAGTCACAACTCCCCTTTAAATAGTTTCTCCCCCTATACATTACAGCATCCCCTTTACAATACTGTGCCCCCATTTTTATCACAACTCTCCCCTCTTAACATCACAGTCCCCCTTTTTGCAATACAATCAACTCTTTACATTACAGTTCATTTCAGCCCCCCTTACATCACAGCCCCCATTTACCATACAGTCCCCTCTTTAATTTTACAGCTCCTCCCTTTGTATCACAGCCCCCCTTTAGACCACAGTCTCCTCTTTACATTGCAGTTCCCTCCTTTACATCACAACTCCCCCTTTACATATCGCAGCACCCCCTTTACAATACAGTCCTCCCTTTAAATTACAGAGCCTCCCATTGCAACACAGCCCCCCTTTAGATCACAGTCCCCCCCTCTTTAGATTGCAGTCCCCCTCCTTTAGATCGCAGTCCGCCCTTTATGTCACAGCTCCCCCTTTACATCACAGCATCCCCTTTACAATACTGTGCCCCCATTTTTATCACAACCCTCCCCGCTTTACATCACAGTCCCCCTTTTTGCAATACAATCAACCCTTTACATCACAGTTCATTGCAGCCCCCCCCCCCCACTTACATCACAGCCCCCTTTAGATCTGTCCCTGACTCACTCAGTCACCTCCCCCCCACAAACGTCAGTAAGCACCAGGCATACATTAACCCCTTCCCTGCCAGTGTCATTTTTACAGTAACAGTGCATATGTATAGCACTGATTACTGTAGTAATGTCACTGGTACCCCCAAAAGTGTCAAAAATGTCAGTCAAGGGTCCGATCTGTCAGCCGCAATGTCGCAGTCCCGCAAAAAAAAAAAAAAAAAAAAAAAACGCAGATCGCCGCCATTACTCGTTAAAAAAAAACACCAAAAATGACAGAAATCTTTCCCTTAGTTAGTAAACGCAATAACTTTTGCGCAAACCAATCAAAATACACTTATTGTGATTTTTTTTACCAAACATAGGTAGCAGAAAACAAAGTGGCCAAAAAATGTAAAAAAAATTTGATTTTTACATTTTTTTTTGGGGGGGGGGGGGATTTCATATAAAAAAATTTAAAAAATATTGTTATTTTTTCAAAATTTACGCTCTTTTTTTTGTTTATAGCGCAAAAAGTAAAAATCGCACAGGTGATCAAATACCACCATAAGAAAGCTCTGTTTGTGGAAAAAAAAAGGACGTAAATTTTGTTTGGGTACAGCGTCGCATGATTGCGCAATTGTCCGTTAAAGTCACACAGCTCCGAATCGCAAAAAGTGGCCCAGACGTAAGACAACAAAATCCTCCAGTGGTAAAGTGGTTAATAGGGAACAGTAAAATCAAGGCAAATAAAGTAATTAAAAATCCCGCGGCTCCTTGTCTAAAGAATTGGGATCAATCCCTCAATGGAACATGGAAAAGAACAGCAACAAGGCGCCAGGAGCTGAAATATGCATTCTTAATATGTAATATATACAGTATCTCACAAAAGTAATTACACCCCTCACATTTTTGTAAATATTTTATTCTATCTTTTCATGTGACCACACTGAAGAAATGACACTTTGCTACAATGTAAAGTAGTGAGTGTACAGCTTGTATAACAGTGTAAATTTGCTGTCCTCTCAAAATAACTCAACACACAGCCATTAATGTATAAACCGCTGGCAACAAAAATGAGTACACCCCTAAGTGAAAATGTCCAATTTGGGCCCAAAGTGTCAATATTTTGTGTGGCCGCCATTGTTTTCCAGCACTGCCTTAACCCTCTTTGGCATGGAGTTCACCAGAGCTTCACAGGTTGTCACTGGGTCCTCTTCCACTCCTCCATGATGACATCACAGAGCTGGTGGATGTTAGAGACCTTGCTCTCCTCCACCTTCCGTTTGAGGAGGCCCCACAGATGCTCAATAGGGTTTAGGTCTGGAGACATGCTTGGCCAGTCCATCACCTTTACCCTCAGCTTCTTTAGCAACGCAGTGGTCGTCTTGGAGGAGGTGTGTTTGGGGTTGCTATCATGTTGGAATACTGCTAACGTCATTGAGGCTCCAGCCATTTAGATGGCTGGAGGATGCAAACCCAGAAGCAAGTTGGCTGAACATGTCGGTCATGTCACCAGTGAGCGCTGAGGGGGCTTCGTTCTAAGATAAGTATGTCATAATGAGCTAATATGCAATGCATACTAGCTCATTATGCTTTTGTCTTTCAGGTAAAAACAAGAAAGAAAGAAATGATGACATTGTAATGATTACAAAACTACATTTATTTGTGTCTTAGGTGGATGTCAGTCTGGAGGCCTATCCATTCCTAGGCAGGTTGTATATGCATGCAATACACCCACATGTGATGTTGAGCCTCTGTGATTGGAAGAACTGAAATCCAATGAATGAAAAAGTCAGACTGGGGAGGAAAGAACTGGATGATGCTGGATGTCCACTGGGCTCACAGTATGCAGTAATATCAGAGTAAGCCATTTCAGTCCAGGAGAGGAGCCTGTACAACTGTGCAAGACTGAAGGTGAGGCCGGAGCTCAGCTTTAACAGTTTCCCGACTCCCCCTCGCCCATTTACTGCGGCAGTGCGGCCATCCTGCGCGAAATGACGTAGACCTATGTCGGTCGCGCGCCTGCAGCTAGGGGGCGAGCACACGCCGCCGCGCTCCCGCCCCCATTCGGCAGCGGGGACTCCGATGCACGGGGCAGGCGGCTCCGATTGCCACCTGACACCCGCGATCGCTCCCCGCTGAGAGAGAAGAACGGTCGGCTGTTGTAAACACAGCTGACCGTTCTTCTCTCTGGAATGATCATAGAGCCCCTGTGATCCTTCTATATAGGATCACAGGTCTCTGTGATCATTTCACAAGCCACGCCCCCCCAGTTAGGATCACTCCCCTAGGCTCACATTTAACCCCTTGATTACCCACAATGTTAACCCTTTCCCTGCCAGTGTCATTATTACAGTAACAGTGCATATTTTTAGGACTGATTACTGTAGTAATGTCACTGGTCCCCCCCAAAAGTGTCAAAAATGTCAGTTACTAGTAAAAAAAAAAAAAAAAAAACAATAAAAATGACATAAATCTTTCCCGTAGTTAGTAGAGGCGATAACTTTTGCGCAAAATCAATCAAAATACGCTTATTGCGTTTTTTTTTACCAAAAATATGTAAAAATAATTGGCCGAAAATTTTAAAAAAATTAAGATTTTTAAATATTTTTTTTGGGAATGTTATATAGCAGAAAGTGAAAAATATTGTTTTTTTTTTTTTTTTTAGAATTGACGCTCTTTTTTTGTTTATAGCGCAAAAAATAAAAATCGCACAGGTAATCAAATACCACCAAAAGAAAGCTCTATTTGTGGGGAAAAAAGGACGTCAATTTTATTTGGGTACAGCGTCGCACGACCGCGCAATTGTCCGTTAAAATAACTCAGTGCCGAATTGCAAAATATGGCCTGGTCATTAAGGGGGCAAATCCTTTCCTGTCCAGAAGTGGTTAAAGCTCTACAGCTGTCAGGGAAATTTGTGTACATTGCAAAAGCAGCTGCTAATGTGTGAGGTTTGTATTTTCACCTGTCAGGAATAATCAGCTTCCTGCTATGAGAAAAGTTCAGAAGGAAATCACTGTTTATGTTGTCGTTTTGCTCGGATGGTTATAATAATCTCACCGCTGCCTGGACAGTTTCCGCCATCCAAGTAGTTTTGATTTTCCATTACACGTGTATGAACTTTTACCCGAAGGCCGTAATTATTTTTCACACTCCCTCTCCCCGCCTCCTTCCTGATCTCGGAGCAACAACTGAACTTCACCAGGCAGCTCACATTCACCTCTCACTCTTCTCAGTCTACTAAAGTACATATCTCTGAGCTCATAGTACACACCCAACTACTCCCACTGCAAGCCTGATTTCAGCTATTAAGTCAAACTCAGTGTAAACTACTGTATGCCACTGCAACTGGGAGTGAGTTACAAGATCACACCATACATATAAACAGGGCTTTTTTTCTCAGAGAATAGGTGCTGGAACTCCCCACCTCTGAGTCACTCCTCGTCTCCACCCCTACCCATCTCCAAGCACCGACCCTTGGTTTCACCCACTACCCACCTCCGAGCACCATCCCTTGGTTTCACCCACTACCAGGGGTGGACTGACAACTCATGGGGCCCCCGGGCAATCAGAGATCATGGGGCCCCCTGTGTCCACACTAAAGCCACACAAAGCCCCACCTACAAATTGCAGCTCAGCCACAGAGTGGGCATTTAAATATCTACCACAGCATAGCCTGCATGGAAGGTCCTGGCTTCTTTCTGTAGTATGTAGCCTCTCATGGGGCCCCCTACTGACCCTGGGCCCTCGGGCAGTGCCCTAATCCCCGAATGGTCAGTCCGCCCCTGCCCACTACCCACCTCCGAGCACCATCCCTTGGTTCCACCCCCTACCCACCTCCAAGCACCATCCCTTGGTTCCACCCCCTACCCACCTCTGAGCACCATCCCTTGGTTCCACCCCCTGCCCACCTCCAAGCACCATCCCTTGGTTCCACCCCCTGCCCACCTCCGAGCACCATCCCTTGGTTCCACCCCCTGCCCACCTCCGAGCACCATCCCTTGGTTTCACCCCCTGCCCACCTCCGAGCACCGTCCCTTGGTTACACCCCCTACCCACCTCCGAGCACCGTCCCTTGGTTACACCCCCTACCCCCCTCTGAGCACCATCCCTTGGTTCCACCCCCTACCCACCTCCCAGCACCACCTAATTTAGAGAATACAGAACCAAGTATCATTGTGTTGTGCTAAGCAGTTTGTATGGAATTAGTTAATAGTAACAAGAAAAGCAGTAAAATAGATCCCCTGGAATCAGCAATAATAGACCCCCCCCCCCCCCCAAAAATAAAACCCCCTAGCAACAATAAATCCTCCACTGTAACAATAGCCCCACCCACAACAAAATGCCCTCCAGCAACAATAGATTTATCCCAGCAACAATAGATCCCCCAGAAGCCAGCATCAATAGGCCCTTCAGCTCACCCCACTGACCCAAGCACCCCTTTACCATTGCATACATTCAGACTGGAGGTTCCGGAACTGCGTTCCCCCGCGTTCCCGCTGAAAAAAAGCCCTGCATATAAAACTGATTATCTTGAAGCAGAACTACACTCAGGGGCTGACTGGCAACTTTTGGCCCAGTGGGCAAGTATAAACCAGAGGCCCATGGTGCAGCGACTCGGCCCCCCTCCCACTCTCCCTTTTTCCGGCCTCCTCCTGACCCCCATTCCAGGCTGAAGCTCCCCTCCAAGTACTCTCTACTCACCGGCTGAATCAGGGTTCCCAACCTGGCCATCAGCGGGCAGTTGAGGGGAGCTGGGACAGCT
Source organism: Pelophylax lessonae (assembly GCF_965119305.1). Classification (NCBI taxonomy): domain Eukaryota; kingdom Metazoa; phylum Chordata; class Amphibia; order Anura; family Ranidae; genus Pelophylax; species Pelophylax lessonae. The sequence continues at coordinate 22,056,877 of NC_138775.1, read as the reverse complement.
CAGCCAGGGAGAGTCTCCAGTGGGGCATGAAAACGGCCTCTGCTCAGACACAGAGTACACCAGGGGTCTCCAGACTTTTCAAACAAAGGGTGAGCTTATTGTCCTTCACACCTTAGGAGGGCCGGATTGTGGCCAACGGGGGCAGAAAATGTTGCAGGCCCAGCATCAGTGAGAATAAATATGGCCTCATGGTTGGTGGCCAATAGGAGGAGGAGTGGTGCCTCTATTAGTAGGAGGAATAGTATTCCATCATTGGTATCAGTGGAAGAAATAATAGCCTAATGTAGGTTTTAGTGGGAGGAATAGTGCCTCATATCAGTGGGAGGCATAATGCCCCAAGGGCCGGATAAAGGCTAGCAAAGGGCCACATCTGACCCTTGGACCGCAGTTTGGAGACCCCTGGTGTACACCATCTATGCTGGGGGGGGGGGGGGGGAGGCCTGGGCTCTGTCCTTGTCTTCATCTTGCATTCAGTAGGTCAGCAGTGGGGACATTTTACTTCTCTTTACCAAGAATCCTTTAGGCACGTCTGTGGCAGAAGCAGTGCAGCCTTTTTAGGGGGCATCAGAGAGGCCCAGGGGGCAATTGCCCCCCTGGCCCAGTTCTCCACTGACTACACTACATCTAAGTATCAAAAAACAGAAATGCTATTTTATTAATTTATTTAATTGCGATTTTACAATTCACACAATAATTTACATACAAAGGGGAAAATTATTATTTGATCCCCTGCAGATTTTGTACGTTTTCCCACTTACAAAGAAATGGATTTAAGTCTATAATTTTTATCATAGGTGTATTTTAAATGATCGAGACAGATTATCAACTAAAAATCCAGAAAAGAAAACATTTTACAAATTTTATAAATTGAGTTGCAGTTCAGTGAGTAAAACAGGTATTTGATCCCCTACCAACCAACAATAAGTGGCTACAGCATGTGCTCATGTGGTACACAGATTCGTCCTGTCAATTTAGGGCCCTTTCACACAGGCTTTCCGATCAGGTCCGCCTGTCAATTTTTCAGGCGGACCTGATCAGATGCTCTATGCACCCCTATGGACAAGCGGATGTCAGAGGTGACATGTCCACTGACACCCGCTGCCATCCGATTCGATCCTGTCCGTGAAATCCAGACGGATGGAAACCCTATTTTCCATCCGTCTGGAGGATCGGATCGGATGAAAACGGACAGGCGGTCCATTTTCATCTGATCCCCTAAGAAGAGTGGGGATCTGACAGGTCTGTCTCTGCAAAGTAAGCGGAGACGGACCTGTCATCCGCTTGCTCAGTGGGGGATCGGCAGATCGATCCCCGCTGAGAAGAACAGAGTCCGCCGGGCAGAAAGCCCATGTTAAAGGACCCTTAGGAAGGTGCTCCTAAAGACAACTCATTATGTGTATAAAAGACACCGGTCCACAGAATCTCTTTCTTCCATTCAATCCTCACTATCATGGGCAAGACCAAAGAGCTGTCAAAGGACATCAGGGACAAGATTATAGACCTACACAAGGCTGGAATTTGCTACAAGACCATCAGCACGAAGCTTGGTGAGAAGGAGACAACTGTTGGAGCGATTATTCGCAAATGGAAGAAATACAAAATAACCATCAGTCGCCCTCGGTCTGGGGCTCTATGAAAGATTTTGCCTTGCCGGGTAAAGATGATCATGAGAAAAGTGAGGGATCAGCCCAGATCTACACGGGAGGAGCTTGTGAATGATCTCAAGGCAGTTGAGACCACAGTCACCAAGCAAACCATTGGTAACACAATATGCCGCCATGGATTGAAATCCTGTAGTGCCCACAAGGTCCCCCTCCTCAAGAAGGCACATGTACAGGTCCGTCTGGAGTTTGCCAATGAACATCTAAATGATTCAGAGAAGGATTGGAAGAAAGTGCTGTGGTCAGATTTAAGCTCTTTGGCATTAACTCAACTCGCCGTGTTTGGAGGAAGAAAAATGCTGACTATGACGCTAAGAACACCATCCCTACAGTCAAGCACGGAGGTGGAAACATGATGCTTTGGGGCTGTTTCTCTGCTAAAGGTACTGGCCAAACCTTCCGCACTGAGGGGCCAATGAATGGGGCCATGTATTGTAAAATCTTGGATGAGAACCTTCTTCCCTCAGCCAGAACACTGAAGATGGGTCGTGGATGGGTCTCTCAGCATGACAATCACCCAAAACCTTCCACCAAGGCAACAAAGCAGTGGCTCAAGAAGAAGCACATTAGGGTCATGGAGTGGCCTAGGCAGTCTCCAGATCTTAATCCTATAGACAATTTATGGAGGGAGACGAAATTTTCGAGTTGCCAAGCGAAGGCCAGGAAACCTTCCGCACTGAGGGGCCAATGAATGGGGCCATGTATTGTAAAATCTTGGATGAGCACCTTCTACCCTCAGCCAGAACACTGGAGATGGGTGGTGGATGGGTCTTTCAGCATGACAATCACCCAAAACATACTGCCAAGGCAACAAAGCAGTGGCTCAAGAAAAAGCACATTAGGGTCATGGAGTGGCCTAGCCAGTCTCCAAATCTTAATCCTATAGACAATTTATGGAGGGAGCCTAAACTTCGAGTTGCCAAGCGAAGGCCAAGAAACCTTAAGAATTTAGAGAAGATCTGTAAAGAAGAGTGGATCAAAATCCATCCTGAGATGTGTCCAAACCTGGTAATCCACTACAAGAAGCATCTTACCTCTGTGCTTGCCAACAAGGGTTTCTCCACCAAGTACTAAGTGATGTTTTGCTTGGGGATCAAATACTTATTTTACTCACTGAACTGCAACTCGATTTATAATATTCGTGTCATGTGTTTTTTCTGGATTTTTGGTTGATAATCATAAAATGCACCTATAATACAAATTATGGACCCTTAATTTTTTTTGTAAGTGGGCAATCTTACAAAATCTGCAGGGGATCAAATAATTATTTTCCCCACTGTATACCGTATATTGTACATTCACATCAGTTCCTGCCCTCAAGGAGCTTACAATCAAAAGGTCCCTAACTCACATTTATATACCGTATACACTTACACAGGATCCATTTACCCTACCAGCATGTCTTTGGAGTGTGGGAGAAAACCTGGGGTACCCAGAGCAAACCCCACACAGACACAGGGAGAACATGCAAACTCCAGGCAGGTAGAGGTTTAAATGGTAATGTAATAAAATTAATGCATGCAATTAATTTTTAATATTCAAAGCAAACTCCCCCATCCATCTATGTCTCCATGCTTTATTTTGCAAAACTACTTTGAATCCCACCCTCCCCCATCATTTCTGACCATGGCCATCTTGAGTAAGGGCAGAAAATTAATGTAGCATTTACTTCCCGGAATCCATCTGCTCTTAGCTCAGGCATGCAGGCAGGAGGGTGTGCTTGGCTGAGAAAACTCCTCCTCCCCCTGAAGACTTCTGGCATGTATGACATAATTTTGGCCTAGGCCAGAAACCAGGAAAGAGCTGAAATGTAAAAAAAAAAAAAAAAATGCCTTTCTATCTATTTACTTATTCTAAATGCTAGCAGCACAAGGATTACAAATAGCTACTGTGGATTGAGGGAGTTTAATTCCGCTTTAATACCTGAAGGTGTAATATCATGTTAAGGATAAGACAGAGGAACACACAATGACTTGATTCCACTGGGTACAATTATAACACCCATGGAATACTTAAAAATATATAAGTATACACTAATTAGACTTATTAGAGTCACATTCATCCACCTGTCCCTCCCCCACCCCCGCCTCCCCTTTCTTTTCTTTCTCTCTCTCTCTTTTTCTTTTCTTCTTTATTCCTCCCTGCTACTTCCTCTTCTACCGCTTCTTGCTCCCCCATGCCCCCCTCCCCTTAGAACCCCCAACCTGTAACATAACCCCATCCATAATCCCTACTTTCCCTGCCTTCCTGATAACAGTCAATTTGGATGCTAAACAAACTCCCTCCTCCCATAGAGCTCCTGTCCATTTTTCTTTTTAAACTCTTCCTTATTCTAGGGTCATACAAACCACCCGACAGAATGCAACTACAGGCCACAGGAGCGGCTTGAACCTACATGTCTCTGTCAAGAAACCACACCCCCCAACCCCCCCAACACGTTTCGCTTCTGCCCATGTGCAGAGACGGAGCAGACAGATCCCCGCTGTCCTCTATGGGGAGATCGGATGAGAAACATTGAAATACTAGTCAGTACCAATCAGTGGCGGCCTGTGCATAGGGGGCGCCAGGGCGCCGCCACCCCCCCCCCCTAAAAAAAGGAAAGAAAAAAAAAAAAAAAAAGATTACAAAAAGAACAATAAAGTTTTAAAAAAAAAATCGCGTTCGCCGGCCTAAGTGGTGGCTATGTGGTGGCTATGTGGTGGCTATGGGGTGGGGGGGGGGGGGTTTACAACCCAGAAGAGGCGCCGATTGGCTGCCTTCTGGGACGTAACCTGGGCGCAGGTCATAGCGCTAGGACACCCCCACTTTCGTGATATCCTGGCTGTGATTGGTCCAGTCTCCAGCCTGGACCAATCATCATCCAGGACATCCGATTGCTGACCCTGCTGACGTCGCAATGGGGGCGGTGCCGGTGCATGCGTCAGTCACGCACCGTCACCGCCCGATCTCCTTCCCGCCGCCCGGACCGATCGGAAGACCAGAAGAATGAAGAGGACGAGACGAGCAGCGCCGTGGCCGTTTCCCGGAATCCTGCCGCCGTCAGAAGAAGAGAACTCGAGGAGAGGAGCAGCGCTGTGGACGTCTCGCAGGCAGCCCAGGAGGATAGCAGGTAAGTGATTGAAGCCGACCTGTGACCTCACCTGTGCCATGCCTATACCATCACCTGTACCATGCCTATACCATGCCTATACCATCACCTGTGCCATGCCTATACCATCACCTGTTACATGCCTATACAATCACCTGTGCCATGCCTGTACCATCACCTGTGCCATGCCTATACCATCACCTGTGCCATGCCTATACCATCACCTGTGCCATGCCTGTGCCATCACCTGTGCCATGCCTGTGCCATCACCTGTGCCATGCCTATACCATCACCTGTGCCATGCCTATACCATCACCTGTACCATGCCTATACCATCACCTGTGCCATGCCTATACCATCACCTGTGCCATGCCTATACCATCACCTCTGCCATGCCTGTGCCATGCCTGTACCATCACCTGTGCCATGCCTATACCATCACCTGTGCCATGCCTGTACCATCACCTGTGCCATGCCTATACCATCACCTGTGCCATGCCTATACCATCACCTGTGCCCTGCCTGTACCATGACCTCAAAGTCACGCAATTTTTTTACCGCGTTTTTTGCCGCGAAGCAATACCTATTATATTTTTCTTTTTGAGCCCCCGCCCCCCCCCCCCCCCCGCAAAAAATTTTGAGCACCAGCCGCCACTGGTACCAATTTGCAAAAGTGTATTTGCTTTGGAAGAATAAATCACCTCTAACATTGTGTGTCCAACATGTATTGATGTTGCTGCATTATGTAAAAATATCTGAATAGTTTTTACATATTAGAATGGGGCACCTCAAGACTTTCGATAATTTTGGAGGGTGCCTCAAGATTGTCCATAATTTTAAAGGGTGCCTTGACTGAAAAAAGGTTGAGAAACACTGGGCTAGAGAATTTGCACTCTTGGCTTGCTACATGATCAGGGTGGTGAGTAAAGAGGGTGATAATGATGATCACGATAATGATAAGGGTAAAGAGGATGATAATGTGCCTCCTAGACCAGGGTTTCTCAAATAGGGTTCCTCCAGAGGTTGCTGGGGGTTCCTTGAACAAAAAGCAATTTCTGCCAATCATTAGGCCTTATGATTGAGCTATTCCTCTAAAAGAAGGTCTCTCAGCCAGGGTTCCTCCAAAGGTTTTTTAGGGGTTGCTTGAACAATGAGCAATTTCTGCCTCTCAGAGAAGTTCCCACTGACACCAATAATCTATTTAGTTCTCTTCAGGAAGGAATTCTTCCCAATGACCACAAATGTAAGGATCATTCTTACCATTGACCATAACACTAATGTACTATGAGCTATAAATATAATAATTATTACCAGGGGTTCCCTGGCGTTAAAAAGTTATTTCAATGGTTCCTCCATGTTAAAAAGGTTAAGAGAGACTTCTCTAGACTAAACCTTTTTTTTGGGGATTTGGATAGAGTGGGGAAGGGTTAGACCTTTGGTGCTCAACCCGTGACCCTCCAGCTGTTGCTTAACTACAAGTCCCATGAGGCATTGCAAACCACTGAGAGTTACAAGCATGACTCCCAAAGTCAGAGGAATGATGTAGTCCTATCATGCCTCTGCCTTTGGGAGTCATGCTTGTAACTGTCAGTAGCTTGCAGTGCCTCATGGGACTTGTAGTTCTGCAACAGCTGGAGGGCCAGAGGTTGAGCATCCAAGGGTTAGACCCTCTGTCAAGTTTTTATTGCTGTTTGTGTCCCCAATGGGGAGATTAACTGTCTCTAATGCCTCGTTTCCACTGAGCGGAACGGTTCGGATCGGGACAGATCGGCAGGCTGATAATGGTCCGGTCTATTCAGTTGAGCGTTTCCACTGGAAGTCGGACCTCTAGGGTCCATGCGGGGCGTACACCAAATGCCTAGCGTTGCGGCGTGGCGTCACACTAGTGCGACAACAGACGTGACGCTACAACAACAACAACAACAACAATGGAGGTCATCCAGCAGCTCGTCTTTGCTCTACTTGGCTTTTGGTTCTTAGTAATCAAAATACATGCCACACAGTGTGAGAGAAGGTTACGAGCGGCAAAGCGAAACACAGCAGAAAAGAGAAGAAAACTTTTGGCTTGGGTCTTGAGTCAGGAGGAGAAGTACACCTTTGTGCGGCAAAGACAAAGACGGCAGCGTTATAGGGTAAGCAACATTATGCCAATTGTCATTTATTTCTACCCGTATTAAAAAGTAAAATAATACAGAATATGACAAAATCTAATATAAGATGGGAAGGATATACAGTACATATGTACTTAACAACATTCATGTTGCACACGTATGTAAACATGCACATTTGAAGTATTAAATCAAATGCATAACAAATCATTAGTAGTATAATGAGTATTTATGTATAAGGTGTAATACTTCAAATGTGCATGTTTACATACGTGTGCAACATGTATGTTGTTGAATACATAATGTACTGTATATCCTTCCCATCTTATATTAGATCTTTGCAGATTCTGTATTTTTTTATTTATGTATAAGGTGTAATACTTGCAATGTGTACTCATTGCTCACTTTTATACATGATGCTATCTGACCTTGTAAAATATAGTATGTTGTATTAATATGTTTTTATTATTTGTGATATGGTAACATCTGCGTTTTCTTCTTTTAAAGATGCTTCTCCTTTTGTCAAAGCAGCGCCGCCGACCAGTCATTTGGGCTCTCCCCCGTGCCAATGAGTGGTGGGATGTGACCGTCCCAGGATTCACACACACACAGTGGGTGCACAATTTCCGAATGTCGGAGGAAACCTTTTCATACCTTTGTGCAAGGCTACGTCCAGCGATGGAGAAGCAAAGCACAAACTTCCGAGCCAGTTTGCCAGTGAGGAAAAGAGTAGCCATTGCACTGTGGAAGCTGGCTACCAACAGTGAATACAGAAGTATAGGTCATCTTTTTGGTGTCAGTAAATCATCAGTGTGCCGTTGTGTGCAGGACTTCTGTAAGGCTGTCTGCACATCGCTAGCTCCTGAAATTGTTCATTTTCCAGACAGGGAAAAGCTTAAAGACATGGCTGACTACTTTGAAAACAGGTGGGGTCTTCCACAGTGTGTTGGTGCTATTGATGGGTCACACATACCAATAATAGCACCACAAGAATACCACACTGACTACTTCAACAGAAAGGGCTGGCATTCCATCATCCTCCAGGGAGTGGTGGATGGAAAAGGACTATTCTGGAGTGTGAATGTTGGAAAACCTGGGAGTTTGCATGATGCTCGGGTTCTACGATTGTCCACATTTTGGGATTGGGTTGGGCAGGGAGGGCTGTACCCTCTTTCCACTAAGAACATTTGGGGGGTGAATGTTGGCTATTATGTGCTCGGGGACTCTGCCTACCCTTTACAAAATTGGCTCCTGAAACCATTTCCTGACAATGGCCGCCTGACACCAGAACAACAAACCTACAACAAGAAAACATCCAGGGCACGGGTCGTAGTTGAAAATGCTTTTGGAAGACTTAAAGGTAGGTGGCGGTGTCTTATGAAGAGGAATGACAGTGACATTCAACTTGTCAAATCCATGGTGCTTACTTGCTGTGCTCTTCACAATCTTTGTGAAAGTCATGGAGAAGACTTCCACCAGGATTGGAATACGTCTGCAGAAGAGCCAGTAAGGGTAATAGCACAGGATATTGAAGATGAGTGCAATGAAATACGTCAGGCTCTGATGCGTCACCTCAACACCTAATTTTTTACCATGATTGTTTTAAAGTTTTAATAAAGTTTTACATTAATGAATCAGACACACCCAAAGTCTCTTATAAAATCTCTTTTATTCAACAACAAAAATATTCTTTCTATATTTTCTTACAAGTAAGAATTCAAAAAAATAAAACATTTTTACAAAACAAAACTGAAAAATTACCAAAAAACAAAGGGTACAGGTCCTGTGCTGGCTGACAGGCACTATTGCCTTGGCGGTGGCCTGGGATCACGACTGGCTCCCAGCACTTGAACAAGCTGCCCTAGGACACCAAGGAAGGCCTGGTTGAAGGTAGACAACTGCTCCATCTGCTGCCGGGCAATCTCAGCCTCCTGGCGCATAGCTTCCTGGGCATCCTGACGCAGTGCCTGAAACCACCGCTCAGAAAGGGTCTCCATCCTTTCCTGTTGTCTTTCCTCTACTGCCCTCATATCATCAATAACTGTGCGCAGATCCAGCTGCAACCGTCTCCTTTCACCTGGAATATACAAAATACCAGAATATTGATTTAAGAAAATGCACAATTATAACTTTCACTCTGATCATAATGTCTTACCTGTGTGACGTGGTGCATTTGGCGTACTCTGTGGTAGGCTTGGTGTTGACACAATCGTACTGGTGCTGCTGAAAGATGTCGATGGACCATCGTCTGAAAAGTTAGAGGTATCATTGGAGAGTCCATCCACAGTATCTGAAAATGCACATATCAAGGGTTTTATACACAAACGAGAAGAAGACACAGTGTACTATCTTATGGCAGTTATCATCAGGTAGTAAACAATGGGATGCAGAGTGGGTAAAAAAATGAGATGCCTATACTCTTCTGTCCAGGTATTTAAATAAAAAATAATGGAACTATATCAGTTTAAAGGCTAAGGTACAATGAGAGCATCAGAAATCTCCATTATCTTTTCTACAGTTGTCTTTTTTCTCAAAAATAGGGGCTGGTTTATACAGACAGTACATTTCCCTATCCATTCTGAGATTAACTTTACTTGGTTAAAGTGCACTGTGGCTGCTTGAAATCATGCATGATAGCCTTTAATAGTATTTTTATGCATATTCAGCCCCCATTGATATTATCAAGCCCATACTAATTAAGCAAAACACCAGTCACGCATTTTTCATTAATTATACAAAACAGTGCAGCGCTACTCCCTACCATTTTCTTTCAGTCCACTGCACAAATACAATTACATTTTTGGTGCAGAGTTAATGGTTTTGTGCAGTTATTTTTTTTAAATGGTTAGCATAGGGAAAGCCAATGCCAAGCAGGAAAAAAAATAAAACTTACCAACAGGATCTATCATGGATTCGAGAAGTGCAGATGCAGATGAAGATGCAGAGTCCAGACCTCCTTCCCTGCCTTGGTTTGCTGGCCTATGCCCGTAAATGGCGTCCATGGCATCGTACCACTTCCAAGTACTTCGACTGTTTCCACTACAGCTGTTGGCATCCTTAATTTTTTTATATTGGCCTTTAAGCTTCTTAAGCTTTGCCCTACACTGACCCGACGTCCGTTCAAATCCCTCGGCTGCCATCCGCTGGGAAATATCTTTATACACCTTTTCATTCCTCACTGATCCATCAAGCTCACTCTGAATAACACTGTCCGCAATTATAGTAAGGAAAGTGGATAGTTCCTGAGTTGACCAGACCCTGCTGTTATTTGCAGGCATCCTTCTCCTATATCTGGACTGAGCTGCGCTTCCGTTTGACGACAGCAGTGACGTTTTCCTGTCCACCAATCAGTGGAATGTATCGTGTGACACCAGTAGCTCCGCCCTAACCGTACCGTACCATTTCCTATGGCCCTACATCTGAAGGAGGACCACGAATGGTGCGGTTTGGTTCGGTTGTATGGGCCACTTTCATAATGGAAACACCAAAAATAGCGTACCGTACCGAACCGATCCGAACCGTTCCGCTCAGTGGAAACGAGGCATAATTGTACTGGTGGTTATTGTCCCAGAAACAAAAAGCGAGAGGAAATCTAATATTTTAAAATTGTCCCAAGAATAAGAAGTGAGGGGAAATCTTTTGATGAGCACACTTGTTCCATGGACAGGTATCTGAAGTGAGAATTTCCCCCACTCTGGGAGATTTCTACTAACTTTCTGTTGCATCTCTGAAACAGCAAAAATAACCTAACAGGGGTTTCTAAGCCTTCCCTACCCCATCCGCAAAGGTTTGGGCTATACATACATTTCAATCTTTTGTGTGCCATCTGTAAGGAGTTACCGCCTAGGATTCAAAAGCATCTTGGAAGGTTATCTGGCACCTTTCCTAGTTGATCCTAGAATGTTTTGTGCGTGCTTATATGGTGGAGTCATTAGACTGTAAGATCCTGTGGAGACAAGTGCTAATAAAAATTCTTCTATGTACCCTTCCATGTGTTGTGTAATATTCTGGATGGTATATAAATAAAAGAAAGAAAGAAGTATGTGATTTCCTCTTGGGCAGGTTTATTCTTGTTTGCACCCTTGTTTGCAACTTCAGCCTCTTCGTATTGAAGGGTCTTCCTGCCTTTATGGAAGGATATAAGAGTCCAATGCCTATAACAGATAACCAAATACACACACCAATGCAGCCTTCAAATAACCAAGATAAGATATTTTCAACAACCTTAAAAGTCAGTCTCCTTGTATTGAAGGGCCTTCCTGCCCTTATGGAAGGATATAAGAGTTCAAAGCCTATAACAGATAACTAGATTCACACACCAATATAGCGTTCATGCAACCAAGATAAGATATTTTCAACAACCTCAAATGTCAAATCCTCTTCTTTAACCTTCTTGTATTGAAGGGTCTTCCTGCCTTTATGGAAGGATATAAGAGTCCAATGCCTGTAAACGATAGCCACATTCCCACACCAATGCGGCCAGCTGAAGACGTTTGAAGACGAAACGCGTACAGCGCCGTCGCATCACTTCCGGGTTCCGCTACTTGCGTGGAGCGCATTGCGTTCCAAGGATCTGAATTTCATTTGTTTTATATTGCACAAATGTGAGTACCCATCTGTGTATTTTTTATATGAATAAAGGCTCTGTCATACAGTATCACACTATTAGCCTTTTCTTGCCCTACATGATCTACCTGCCCATACCTTGTCCCGCTACATTTGGCTGATACTGGAGCATATACCCCATGTGAGAGCGGACCCCCTCGAGACCCAGGCTTTCCTATACGATCCTCTGCTCACTCCGGAGTCCTACAGGGCATTCCTGATACATCCTCATCCCCGGACCACCAGAGGGGACCAGCATCCATCAGAGGGATCATTACATTTATTAATATACCCGCTCTTTACCCCTGTGTGGGGTGGGTATTTCCAGTGAGTTGGCTACCTACCCTAGGGGGTCACCGAACACCTAACCTTATTACCCACCACGGGGTCACCTCCACTATTTTTATACAAAGAATTTGTCACCTTTACCCATTTATGGACTAACTACGCCGCTTAGCCACTTTATCGGATTACTATTTTGCCACTTAGTCACTTTATTTTGTACTTATCGGCCATATGAACTATATTTGTTTGCCGTCACCCAGTCACTTCATTTAATTTTTTTACTTATATGCACAGGTCACCTTATCATATCCATTGGTTCAATTAATTTGTACACACTGTCACTTTATTGAGTACTCTGCACCTTTATTGCTTATTACTAATTTTGGATATTTATATATTTATACTTTTCGTATGTACTTGGTCACTTTTATCAATTGATTTATTGCCACTACTTATTCATTTTAGCACCTTATTGGAATCTATTGCACTTATATTTCACCACACATCATAATTTTAGCCCATTGTATTTTTATTTATTGTGCTATTTATTGTTAATCTTTGTGCATTTTTATATTTTAATTTAATACCCATTGTACACATTTTTCCTGTCTATATATTACCATCTACACTACTTTACATTTCCAGTAGACAGCGCCGTTCCCATACCTTTACCTTAGCCTCCTTGTATTGAGGTTCTTCCTGCCCTTATGGAAGGATATAGGAGCCCAATGCCTATATCAAATAATTACATACACACATCAATGTGGCCTTTATACAACCAAGATAAGATATTTACAACAACCTTGAATGTCGAAGGGAGGCCCACACTCAGTAGGCCTCTACTTACCTTCCTTGGCTAACACTGAGGCCATCCTTGGCCATTTTCCCTGCTTAGACTGACTCAAATTGTCTAGCTACTGTTCCTTGCTAGACAGATGTGGTTATCGGTTAAAGGCAAGGCTTATAGAAGGATATAAGAGTCCAATGCCTATAACAGATAACTACATACACACACCAATGTGGCATTTATACAACCAAGATAAGATATTTTCAACAACCTCGAAAGTCAATTCCTCAACTGCAGCCTCCTTGTATTAAAGAGTCTTCCTGTCTTTATGGAAGGATTTAAGAGTTCAAAGCATATAATAGATAACCACATACACACACCAATGCGGCCTTCATACACCCAACATATGATATTTTCAACAACCTCGAAAGTCAATTCCTAAACTTTAGCCTCCTTGTATTGAGGTTCTTCCTGCCCTTATGGAAGGATATAGGAGTCCAATGCCTATATCAAATAACTACATACACACATCAATGTGGCCTTTATGCAACCAGGATAAGATATTTACAACAACCTTGAAAGTCGTAGGGAGGCCCACGTTCAGTAGGCCTCTACTTACCTTCCTAGGCTAACACTGAGTCCACCCTTGCCATTTTCCCTGCTTAGAATGACTCAAATTGTCTCTCTACTGTTCCTTGCTAGACAGATGTGGTTATCGATTAAAGGCAAGGCTTATAGAAGGATATAAGAGTCCTATGCCTATAACAGATAACTACATACACACACCAATGCGGCCTTTATACAACCAAGATAAGATTTTTTCAACAACCTCGAAAGTCAATTCCTCAACTGCAGCCTCCTTGTATTGAAGAGTCTTCCTGTCTTTATGGAAGGATTTAAGAATTCAAAGCCTATACTGTAATAGATAACCACATACACACACCAATGCGGCCTTCACACACCCAACATAATATATTTTCAACAACCTCGAAAGTCAATTCCTAAACTTTAGCCTCCTTGTATTGAGGTTCTTCCTGCCCTTATGGAAGGATATATGAGTCCAATGCCTATATCAAATAACTACATACACACATCAATGTGGCCTTTATGCAACCAGGATAAGATATTTACAACAACCTTAAAAGTCGTAGGGAGGCCCACACTCAGTAGGCCTCTACTTACCTTCCTTGGCTAACACTGAGGCCATCCTTGGCCATTTTCCCTGCTTAGACTGACTCAAATTGTCTATCTACTGTTCCTTGCTAGACAGATGTGGTTATCGGTTATAAACATTGGACTCTTTTATCCTCCCATAAAGGCTTATAGAAGGATATAAGAGTCCAATGCCTATAACAGATAACTACATACACACACCAATGCGGCCTTTATACAACCAAGATAATATATTTTCAACAACCTCGAAAGTCAATTCCTCAACTTCAGCCTCCTTGTATTGAAGAGTCTTCCTGTCTTTATGGAAGGATTTAAGAGTTCAAAGCCTATAATAGATAACCACATACACACACCAATGCGGCCTTCATACACCCAACATAAGATATTTTCAACAACCTCGAAAGTTAATTCCTAAACTTTAGCCTCCTTGTACTGAGGATCTTCCGGCCCTTATGGAAGGATATAGGAGTCCAATACTTATATCAAATAACTACATACACACATCAATGTGGCCTTTATACAATCAAGATAAGATACTTACAACAACCTTGAAAGTCGTAGGGAGGCCCACACTCAGTAGGCCTCTACTTACCTTCCTTGGCTAACACTGAGGCCATCCTTGGCCATTTTCCCTGCTTAGACTGACTCAAATTGTCTATCCACTGTTCCTTGCTAGACAGATGTGGTTATCGGTTATAAACATTGGACTCTTATATCCTTCTATAAGCCTTTATGGGAGGATAAAAGAGTCCAATGCCTATAACAGATAACTTCATACTCATACCAATGCGGCCTTTATTCAACCAAGATAAGATATTTTCAGCAACCTCGAAAGTCAATTCCTCAACTTCAGCCTCCTTGTATTGAAGAGTCTTCCTGTCTTTATGGAAGGATTTACGAGTCCAATGCCTATAACATTTAACTACACACACACACCAATGCGGCCTTCATACAACCAAAATAATAAGATTTTTACAACAACCTTGAATGTCATAGGGAGACCCACACTCAGTAGGCCTCTACTTACCTTCCTTGGCTAACAGTGAGGCCGTCCTTGGCCATTTTCCCTGCTTAGACCGACTTAAATTGTCTGTCTACTGTTCCTTGCTAGACAGATGCTAATGGAACCAGTGCAAAGGCACAGCCTATAAATGGAATCTCCTCCCCCTCCCCCCACCAGAAGAGGATTTAGCCTGCTGTCTCCTGAGCATGACAGCTGCTCACAATCCTACACCCCCATTAATACCCAAGAGATATGTGAAAGACTCAGTCATACCTCTTCTTTTTTTCCCCGGCAGGGCGAAGGCCACAATTGCTGAATGTTAATGTGCTGTCAGTTAGGGAATGTATCAAAGGAACAGCCACGGGGTTTCCGGTGAGCAGTGAGCAGTACTGCCTCCCCTCCCCCACTCCATACTGCAGCTTTTTTTTTTTTCTTTCCTCCTCCCCCACACACAGTGAGCTGTAGCCACACTGCCTAGAGCTTGGATACAGTTTCTATGCAGATCATTGGCAGTTAGAACCTTCCCTTATCACACTCTTTTCATTCCACATGGAGGTGGGAAAATACCACATTTCCTGACCTTGTGGACGGTGGGGAAGGCTGCTAAGAATCAGCCTGGCTTTGGTGCAGCTGGGGGAGCTGTAGATTTGCAAAACATTTGCTAAAGTAAGAAAAAAAAAAAAGGATAAAGCCACAATTGTAACCCTTTCTAAGCAATTGTAACAAAGGCAATATCTGCATACTGGGATGGTGCTGCATTTGATTCTTAAAGCGGAGTTCCAGCCTCAAAATCGAAAAAAAAAAACAAAAAACGATTTTGGGCCATCTGCTTGCTAAGTGTCACCTGAAAAAGAAATGGATGCTCGCAATTTCTTTTTTGTTCACTTACCTTGTTATGGAAGAAAATATACTCACCTTCCTTCCACTTCCTCCCTCTGCACCGTGTCTTCCGGCCCCTGGGAGATGAAAGCCATCGCTCCCAGGAGTCAATGCACCTGCATCGGCCCCGCTCCTCCGGTGCAGGTGCGGCATTCCCTTCTAAATAGCTTCTACCGGAACTGACGAGCGGGGCCGATGCAGGGCATTCTGGGACTCCGACGTCACCGAAGAGGACACGGAAGAGGACGCAGAAGAGGACGCTCTGCCTTCAGCTGCCCACACCTGAGATGGCAGCGCTGGAGAAGAAATTTTCAAGGTAAGTATTTCTTCTAAAAGGTAAGTATGACCCGGGACAGTTCAGAGGCTATCCATTGTGGAATGTACTAGCCCTGACTGTCCCGGGGGTATTTTTATCTAAATTTCACCCCCGTGGCCGGAACTCCGCTTTAAGGCTTGTACACACTATAAGAAAATTGTGCGAACGTTTTTGTCCAAAGAATTTTGGGACGATTTTCGTATAGTGTGTACAGAACTTTCTACAGACGATTCAGAATGTTCGTACGAAAATTCTCAAAGGGACAAACTCCAAAATTTTTCTCGTACAGGAAAAAACTAATGATTTTCGTTTAATGTGTACCATTTTCGTACTTTTGTACAATAAAAATTAGAAAAGAAAGACTGCGCATGATCAGAAACAATAAATGACAAAAAAAAGCCTTTTTCGTACGAGAATTTTCGTACAAATTTTCTTAAGAATTTTCTTTCATCGGTTCCGATTTGCTGTGAAACAACGAGGAAAATTGGACAATCATTCGCCTGATTTTCTTATAGTGTATACCCCACTTCAGTTGGCAATGGAATTAGGAAGCCGTATTTAATTTTTAAAAAGTTTTGGCTATTATGGGAGCTTATGCCATTCCCTCTGGTTTCCTGTTGGATTTGTAAGGACAGTTTAATGTAGGTAAAAAATTTCCTTCCTGACAATAAAACAATGGTTTTGTTGGTAGTCACTAAGCAGATTGATTTGCCTAAATGCTCCCTGTAAAGCCTAGTACACACGCCAGCCGGTTCGAAAGAAGAGTCTGTCGAAGGGTCATGACCAAAAAGGTCTACCGACTTGCTCCCCTTCGGCGTCAATGGCTGAGAGCGCTGACCAGAGTGTTCTGGCCAGGGGGTGGAGGGGGGGGGGACATTCCCCTATCAGATCACAACAGAACAACAGGGGAGATCGCTGTACTAACATCAGATTGTTAGTACAGCGGCTCCGATCTGAGCTGCCAGTTTTACTAGTAGTGTGTACGAGGCTTAAATTGCCAATCTGCTGCCATACTAATTCATCTGTTTGGTAGAGGGTAGAGGAGGGGCCATTGGAATGTTTATGGCCCCTCCTTTGTTTAAGTTCATGTAGGTATTCCGGTTTAACTTTGATTTTGCTAAATTTTCAATCGATCTAACACAGTTAAAAAATTAGTGGCCTTTTTAACAGCCTTTGGCTTTTTGAGGTTGGTTGGTATAAGATGAATTGATACATCTTTACTCATTTTTCTTGGAATTGAAGAAACTACTAGACATGTGCGATTGGTTTTGTTATGAATCGAAACTTGACCAAAATATATATCCAAATCTCCAAATCACAGTAGTAACAAATTTCAACAAATTCAAAATAAATTATAATGAAAACAACAAATTAATATGTATTCAGTTGTTTCATTCGAATGACATGATGGTTCTATTGTTAAGCATCCGAAATAACGTAACAACATAACAAATGATTCGTACCGATTCGCTTTTATTCTAGTGAGCGTTGCGTGAATATTCAAATATTCTATTCCAGGGATTCCCAAACTACGGCCCTCCAGTTGTTCAGGAACTACAATTCCTATCATGCTTAGTCATGTCTGTGAATGTCAGAGTTTTACAATGCCTCATGGGATGTGTAGTTCTGCAGTAGTTTGAGGATCCCTGTTCTATTCTGTTGGGGTTGAACTTAAGAGAGCATTTGTTTGATGTGAAATAGGCGATTCCTATTGATTGTGTTTGGGTTGGATGGAGGTGGATCCATCAGAATTTCTGAATCATAATATAAGGAATAAATCTGAAAATAATTTATGTTCTATTCATTACTTTCATTTAATTTTTCTTTGCGGGTTGGACTAACATAGAAACATGGCAGATAAAAGACTGAGTGGCCCATCAAGTCTGCCCTGGAGACTATATTACCAATGTTTCTGGTCCAAATCCTTGGTAATATAGTCAAAAAAATCAATCAGATTAGTTTGATTGAATTTTTGGACTATATTACCAATGTTTTGGACCAGGGTGGTGCGGTGAACATGGCATATCTTGATTTCATCAAGGCATTTGATACAATTCCACATGATGATCTAATACTAAAGTTGGACAAACTATGATTTAACCCTTGGGTGGTTCAGTGAATATGCAGTTGGCTAAAGAAGCCTTTTTCAACCAGGGTGCCTTGTGGTTTCTTCAGGGGGTGCCTTAGCAAAATGCTAAAAAAATGCCCAAAAATTGTATACAAGCCAGCATGTAGATGAAGCCTGCCTTTAAGTTACACAAAGCTACCGGTTTTCATTTCAGTGTACCATTTCACTGCCGGCATCATAACGACCAATGGCATCATCAGTTGATATGGAGAATGTCAGTCACCTGCATAGCATCCTTTTTGACCCTCCCCTGCCCCTCTCTATTAGAGTTGGGGGTCGCATTAGCTGAGTGATGGAGAAAAAAAATGAGGGAGAAGAGAAACATTGGAATACTAGTCAGTACCAGTTTGCAAAAGGATATTTGCTTTGGAAGAATAAATCATCTCTAACATTGGGTGTCCAACGTGTGTGGATGTTCCAATCCTATGGAACTCCTTACCCCAATCTGTCCGATTATCTCCTACTCTATTAGCTTTTAGACGATCCCTGAAAGCCCTCCTCTTCAGAGAAGCCTATCCTACCCATACTATACTTCAATTTTCTCCATCAGCCCATCCCCCACGGTTATTGCCTTTTGTTTCACTTGACCCTCCCTTCTAGATTGTAAACTCTAATGAGTAGGGCCCTCTAATTCCTCCTGTATTGAATTGTATTTTAACTGTATTGTCTTCCCTCACATTGTAAAGCGCTGTGGTGCTATGTAAATCCTATATAAAAATAATAATGTTGCTGCATTATGTAAAACTATTAGAATATGTTTTACATTTTAGAATGGGGTGGCTCGAAACTGTCCATAATTTTTAAAGAGTGCCTCAAGACTGTACCTAATTTTTAAAGGGTACCTCAAGACTGTCCATAATTTTTAAAGGGTGCCTCAAGACTGTCCATAATTTTTAAAGGGTGCCTCAAGACTGTCCATAATTTTTAAAGGGTGTCTCAAGACCCTTCATAATTTTTAAAGGGTGCTTTGACTTAAAGAGGTTGTAAACCCTCTTGTATAACTTTTACCTATAGGTAAGCCTATATTAAGGCTTACCTATAGGTGCTATAAATATCTCCCAAACTTGCACCGTTTAGGAGATATTTACAGCGCAAACTGCCGATGACGTCATCGGCGCAGGCGCTCTGAGGGAACGGCCACCCGTGCCGTTCCTTCAGAGCTCAGTGCCGTGAACGGCGGCTCCCGCGCGCATGCGCGGGAGTGATGTAATCGCGCCTCCGGCCAATCAGATGGCCGGAGGACGCGAACCCGGAAGCGGGACGGCAGGACATGTCGCCGTCCTGTCGCTGAGGTGGCGGCACGGCCGGGGCTTCGTTTTAAGGTAAGTACTACATAATGAGCTAGTATGCGATGCATACTAGCTCATTATGCCTTTCTCTTTACAGGGCTTTTTTTTTCTCGGATTTTTTTTTGGACTTTACTTCCTCTTTAGAAAAGTTTGAGAAACACTGCGCTAAAGGAAAGAGACCAGAGTGTGGTTGTAAATGGGGTCTACTCGGAACAGAGAACAGTCACTAGTGGTGTTCTACAAGGCTCTGTACTCGGTCCGGTTCTGTTTCATCTATATGCAAGTCGAATACAGTAATTAAAGGTTTGTTGGGCAAGGTATGTCTTTTTGCTGATTATACAAAGGTGTAGCTGGGATGACTCAGAGTACATAAGTATTCTCCCACAATAACAAATTCATATTAAAAGGAATATAGCCAATCTTACAAAATAACTTCTGAAAATATGAATTGATTCGGAAAAACAAATATATGAAACAAATCCAAATATACCTAACAATTTTTGAAAACGAACCATTCTAACATAATCCGCCAATCCCTACACTGACTTCCGATTGTCCAGCAAATTAAAGCGGAGTTCCAGCCACAGAATGTTTTTTTTTTTATAAATGCTTCCCAAACAGTGATCCACCACCCTTCATACATCCGCTAATCCGGTTTTAGACAGTTTAATAATTGATTGGCAATCATAAAATCTTACTTTATAAAAGGTTTGCCGAGCGCCGCCATCTTTGTCCTGGTAACCAGAAGCCGCAGTATGCAAATGTATGCCCTGCTTCCTGTTTCTAGCTCATTGTGCAAGCGGTGAGAGGAGCCCGGCCGCCTACATCACTGCCCATTGCCTCCTGGGAGTGATGAGTAAGAGCTCCCAGGATGCATTGCAGGACAGGAAGTGATTGCATGGGCCTCGGCCACAGAGGGAGGAAGGAAAGGTGAGTATATTTTCTTCTGAAACACGGTAAGTAAAAAAAAAAAAAAAATCGGGAATATCCAATTCTTTTTCAGGTGACAATAAGGAAGCGGATGGCACAAAATCTAATGTAACGATTTTGCGACCGGAAATCCGCTTTAAATTCAAAATACTAACTACAACATACAAAGCCATTTACAATTCTGCCCCCAGCTACATCACCAATCTTGTGTCCAAATATCACCCAAACCGTCCTCAGCTTCTCTCAAGACCCCCTGCTCTCAAGCTTCCTTGTCTCTTCATCCCATGCTTGTCTCCAGGACTTCTCCAGAGCCTCTCCTATCTTCTGGAAATCTCTACCTCAATCTGTCCGACTATTTCCTACTCTGGCTACCTTTAGGCGAACCCTGAAAACTCACCTTTTCAGGGAAGCCTATCAAGCCTCTAATTAATATTTTATCACTTCCATCACCTTATCTCCCACAGTTATAACCTTTTGTACCCATTGCCCCACCCTTTTAGATTGTAAGCTCTCATGAGCAGGGCCTTCCTAACCCTCTTCTATTTTATTGTAACTGTACTGTTTCCCTTTATATATTGTATATTCTGCGTAAACTGTTGGCACCATATAAATCCTGTATATTAATAATAATAATGTATATGTTGAAACAAAATTATTTACTTTGCTAATTAACCCAAAAGGAATCGAAACAAATTGTATTGTCATGCACATCTCTAGGAACAACATAGGTTGGAGCAAGGAGAATCTCCAACTCTCTAGTATTTTAATGTGTTATCTGTGAAATATCACATAGTCTGGGAACAATGGAAATTGTGATTACCTGAATCATATGGTTTTCTGCAGGGCAAATGTTCAGGAGACAGATTTGAAGTTCTCTGGGTTTTTGAAAAAATGTGGTCATCACTATGTTTGGTATAACTGAGTGATTTATTTTTTAGTTGAATTTTTTAGAACTTGGAAAATTTAAAGGGAATGTAAAGCCATTGCATTTTTGAGTTTCTGAATTGTTGTCAAGATATTAACAAATACGATGAAACATTCTGATGGAAATTGTTTGTTTTGTGTTGGTCTCTAAGACCCCATTCACACTACCGCGACTTGGACCGCGACTTGTCAGCCTGGCAAGTCGCGGTCCTCACGCTCCCATAGTTTAGTACAGGAGCCGTTCTAATAGGAGCGACACAAGTCGCTCCGACTTAGAAAAAGGGTCCTGTACTTTTTCGGGGCGACCTGGAGGCGACTTGCTTTGACTTCCATTATGTGAAGTCCGTGCAAGTTGCGCTGCACGCGACTTCACAGGTTGCCCCTGAAGTCGTGCTCAAGTCGTGCCGCAGTAGTGTGAATGGAGACTAATAAGCTTTTTTTTTTTTGTGTGGTCTTTATCTCATTGGTCAGATTTCCTTTCGTTTCCAGTTTGGGAGACAGAAAATGAGAGGACATCTTTTCAAAACGAGGATACATTCTTTCTTGATTGTCATTGGAATGGTGTTCCCATTGGAAAATTTCCCCTCACTTCCTGTCCTGATGACAGCTGTAACATGCCTCTTATTGTGTATCAATTATTTCTAGGAAACCCCTCGAGCTAGGGGGCTCTGGGACAGGTCATTGGTGGTCCATCCTATGAGGCTGATCAGGTCCTTTGGAAGGACCTGACCTAGTATAATTGCATTATTAGCTTACATATATACGTTCAGTATTTATGTGGAGGGAGTCTCCTCCTGTGGATGTCGGATGTATTGGCTGGATAGTTGGTCCTGGTAATTCCATTGTATGACCAGTATTTATACTTGAATATCTATATTTTTTTATCTGGGCTATCATAGGAGGTTAATTACCATACTTATCTATATATGGCCTGCAATATATGACTGTGGGTGCCCCCGCCATATATGATCCTGACGCCTGCCCCAGGAGATGTTATGCCCTGTTGTGATTCTATGGGAATCATTGTCTTGAAGGTCTCTTTGGCCCTGAAGAAGCCTCTGGTGAAACGTGTCGGCTCTTTGTGGACCTACAGACTATACCCAATAGAGATATTATGATTGCCAATTTGGTATTTTTGTATCAATGATTCCTTAGGGAACATATGTTTTTACATGTAGCATATGTGTGCATACGTATTTCTTCTATATTTTATCTTTTTGATTGAACCACTTTGCCGCTGCTCACTAGAGCTCTACTGCGGCAAAGTGGCTCGATAACGTCTGGCGACGTAGACCTACGTCGCCAGACATTCCCTTCTCTCGGCGGTGCACACGCGCCGCCGGAGGCTCACTCCCGCTGTATCCAGTCACAGCGGGAGTCGGGCCAGGGGAGCCGCTGCTCTTCCCCGATCGTCGGGGAATCGAGTGACCTAAGTGACAGGCAGGGTCAGATTACAGGGTTCAGCATAGCTGAACCTGCGATCTGTCCTTGTGTCACATAGTCCCCTCCCCCTACACACGTCAGTAAGCACCAGGCATACATTAACCCCTTGATCACAAATAAAAATTAACCCCTTCCCTGCCAGTGTCATTTTTACAGTAACAGTGCATATGTATAGCACTGATTACTGTAGTAATGTCACTGGTACCCCCAAAAGTGTCAAAAATGTCAGTCAAGGGTCCGATCTGTCCGCCACAATGTCGCAATCCCGCAAAAAAAAAAAAACGCAGATCGTCGCCATTACTCGTTAAAAAAAAAAAAACACACCAAAAACGACAGAAATCTTTCCCTTAGTTAGTAAACGCAATAACTTTTGCGCAAAACAATCAAAATACGCTTATTGTGATTTTTTTTTACCAAAAATATGTAGCAGAAAACAAATTGGCCTAAAATGCTAAAAAATTTTGATTTTTACATTTTTTTGGGGGGAATTTCATATAAAAAAAATGTGAAAAATATTGTTATTTTTTCAAAATTGTCGCTCTTTTTTTGTTTATAGCGCAAAAAGTAAAAATCACAGAAGAAATACCACCAAAAGAAAGCTCTGTTTGTGGGAAAAAAAGACGTAAATTTAGTTTGGGTACGGTGTTGCATGACCGCGCAATTGTCAGTTAAAGTCGCACAGTGCCGAATCGCAAAAAGTGGCCCAGACGTAAGACAGCAAAATCCTCCGGTGGTAAAGTGGTTAATAAAACATGTTTTTTTTACTGAACTCTTTTGCTCTATCTGTGATTATCCCTCCCTTTTTGGCCTTGAAAATCCCGCTGTTCTCTTCTGTTTTGGTTATTGTTCATTATTGGGATGTTGGCCATTCTGTTCACGGTATTTTGGTGACAGTTGTAACATTTTGGATTTCCAGTCACTTTTTGTAAGGGTGAATCTCCCCAATAGAGACCCAGACAGTGATGAAAACATAACAGGGGCTTTAAGTCCGGCGAGGCTCTGAAAC
The DNA here is from genome assembly GCF_965119305.1 of Pelophylax lessonae. Classification (NCBI taxonomy): domain Eukaryota; kingdom Metazoa; phylum Chordata; class Amphibia; order Anura; family Ranidae; genus Pelophylax; species Pelophylax lessonae. Next base: position 22,033,252 of record NC_138775.1, on the reverse strand, counting down.
ATTACTTCTGCTGCAACTATGTGATCCCTGAATAAAGCATTGAACCTATGTCCCTACTAGACACAGCAGTTACATAGGGGTGGAACCACAGAAGCCACCAGGGGACGTGCTATTCGACACATCTGGAAATGTCAAATATTCTTTATGCCTTGACTTCTTCAAGAGACCAAAGTCACCACAAGGTAAGTTTAAAGCTTCTCCTTTCCAAGGACCCCCCTGACACGGTCACTTTAAGTAAAAAAGCTCTTAATGCCAATAGTACCTAGATTTTCTCTCTTTCAGCCTTGTACCAAAAGAAAGGGGGGAACCTGGTTGGGCCAGTGAGGCAACTGTTCTTCCCTTAGGTATGAGGCCCATTTCTGGCCAGCGCCTGGCTTTTTTTTTTTTTTTTCGTCCTAATGGACAGGATGCAGACAATTTCTTATAAATTTTTTTTTGTTTGGTAAACTGAGAGGCTATTTAGCTGTAACCTCTGTAAAACTGCCCAGAATGGAGACGATAGGCACCACTGAGGACCTCTATTTCCCTGCTTTGGGAAAGCCAGGATGAAATCAGTCAAACCTTTCATTGAGTTAATTGAATTTGACAGGCTTGGGGTATTTCTTCTCATTTAGCTCTCTCCTTAGAAGAGTAAGCTACAAGGGGGTTCATAAGAGCCCCCAAATTTGGCTGAAAGAGTCTCCTCTACAAAGGAAAGCACAAACATTTGGTCCATACCTTGCTAGAAAAAAGAACTCATGCATGGCTTTGGTATTAGTTGTACAGTAATAATTTTGGAATCATTATCTTTGATGGAAGTGTCTATGCCAAGAGCAGTATGGTGGCTATGCGGTTAGCCTAAAGCGTTTGTAACCCTAAAAAAAAAAAAAACTGATACAGTTTCCTTAACCACTTTACCACCGGAGGATTTTGCTGTCTTACGTCTGGGCCACTTTTTGCGATTCGGCACTGTGCGAATTTAACTGACAATTGCGCAATCATGCGAAGTCGTACCCAAACTAAATTTACGTCCTTTTTTTCCCACAAATAGAGCTTTCTTTTGGTGGTATTTGATCACCTGTGCGATTTTTACTTTTTGCGCTATAAACAAAAAAATAAGAGCATAAATTTTGAAAAAATAACAATATTTTTGAAATTTTTTTATATGAAATTCCCCCCAAAAAAATGTAAAAATCTAATTTTTTTTAAATTTTTGGCCAATTTTTTTTCTGCTACATATGTTTGGTAAACAAAATCGCAATAAGCGTATTTTGATTGGTTTGCGCAAAAGTTATTGCGTTTACTAACTAAGGGAAAGATTTCTGTCATCTTTGGTGTTTTTTTTTTTAACGAGTAATGGCGGCGATCTGCAATTTTTTTTGCGGGACTGCGACATTGCAGCGGACAGATCGGACCCTTGACTGACATTTTTGACACTTTTGGGGGTACCAGTGACATTACTACAGTAATCAGTTCTATAAATATGCACTGTTACTGTAAAAATGACACTGGCAGGGAAGGGGTTAATTTTTATTGGTGATCAAGGGGTTAATGCATGCCTGGTGCTTACTGACATGTGTGGGGGGAGGGGACTATGTGACACAAGGACAGATCGCAGGTTCAGCTATGCTGAACCCTGCAATCTGACCCTGCCTGTCACTTAGGAGATCCGCCCCCTTTGTTTACACAAGCAGGCGGATCTCCACACTCGATTCCCCGACAAGCGGGGAAGAGCAGCGGCGATCGCTGCCGCTTCTCCCCTGGCCCGACTCCCGCTGTGACTGGGGGGAATGTCTACGTCGCCAGACGTTATCGAGCCACTTTGCCGCAGTAGAGCTCTAGTGAGCAGTGGTAAAGTGGTTAAAGCCTGTTATACAGCCCAGTGCTTGTGCTGTGTCCTTTGGCACCCCGTATCACCAAGAAAACCTGGCTGATCCTGACAGTCTCTACCCTCCCCCTGTAAACTGACCACGGTATATCATGGTTGCTGAGCCCTGACACCGTGGTCAGGGTACAAGCCTCCGTCAGCCGCAGCCCTGCTCTCTGTCACCTGTGTCCTCCTCCCCCCCCCTCCCTGCCTGTCTGCTGTGTCAGCGCCCGCCCCTCCACTCCTGCTGCTTTCATATTTGTTATAAAATAATCCCATCCCCTCTGTAAAATAACACTGAGTGCTCCTGTGTCTTATAGAAAAAATATGCTGATCTGTACCTATATCAGAGCAGCTCCCAACGATCAGGTGACCGCTCGACACTCTCTCTCCTCTCTTCCCCTCTCTTCAACTCCTCCCGTGTCAGCTGCGATGCTCGGCCCCACCCACTGGAGCTGTCAGCTGGGGAGAGAAGAGAGCCAAGGGATCAGCTGATCGCTGGGAGACGCTCTGATATACTGTAGGTACAGATCGGCATATTCCTTCTATAATACAGGCACAGGAGCACTTAGTGTCATATTACAGAGTGAATTAGATTATTTTATAGTAGTGCCTTAACAACCACTTTAATTGCTACATCAAAGTGCCCAAAAGGGAGAAGATATGCCCAAACCAGACCTCTTCTTCTCTGTTGTAGGTAACCCAGGCTGAAACAAATCTAGCCATTCATGGTGTTAAAGCGGAGTTCCGGCCTATTTTGCAACTTTAGTGATTCCTGGAGTGCTCTCTATGCTGATCAACAATTGGGCATTTTCAATTTTTTTCGGGGGTCCCTTACCTTATTTTCAGGGAATTTTTGATTGTACTTCCTCCTTCTCCCCCCTCTGTGGCCGCGGCCACCGACATCACTTCCGCCTTTGCATTGCATCCTGGGAGCTGTTTGTCATCACTCCCAGGAGGCTGGAATCAGGAAGAAGGACACAGCAGATTACACTGTGGCTTCAGATGCCCACATCCAAGATGGCCGCGCCCAGACAGCATTTTTAAAAGTAAGATTTTGACTAAAATCCAATACTGTACACCTTGTAAGTATGAGAATAGCGGTTCTGTAAAGGGCGATGGATTAGTATTATAGGGGTATTTTTAGTTAAAAAAAGGTATTTGAGGCCGGAACTCCGCTTTAATTACAACTGACAGCCATGGGTCATTTTGTCTTGTTTAGCACTTCTTAGAAGAGTAAGATAGAAAATATTTGGTAGCATGTCTAGGAGGGTTTGTAGGAGTTAAAAAATATGGTTGAAAGAGTCTCGGTTACAAAAGAAAGGACAAACCTTAGGTTCTTACTTTGCTACAATGTTTTGGAATCATCTGCAACTGAGTTTTCATGAGTTTCCTCCTAAGATTTAAAAAGGCCCGGGAAGTTTAGCTGTTGCCTCCTTAAGTTGACCTTAGAGGGTTTTTTTTCTTTGTGACCAGATATGGTTGGAGCTTTAGAATATAAACTCCTGGGGGAAGCAGGGACTTATGTAAATGCTTCTATGTACTTCTATGTACTGTTGTGTAATATTCTGTGTAGTGTATACAAAAAGGATAAAAATAAATACGATTTCCTCTTGGATTTCCTGTTTGATGTACCCCAGAAGAGGTGTCACTTTTCTTTTCTGCATGTGGTTAAACATTCTTTCACCTTAGCCCTTAAGTTCAGCCTCCTTGTACTGAATGTTCCTTCTGACTTTCGTCAAATGCCAATATCAGATAACAGATAACCACATACACAAACCAATGTGGCCTTCATACAACCAACATCAGTTATATAATAACTTTGAAAGTCGGTAGGAGGCCCGCACACAGCAGGCTTCTACTAACCCAGGGATCTCTAAACTACGGCCCTCCAGCTGTTGCGGAACTACGCGTCCCATGAGGCATTGCAATACTCTGACATTCACAGTCATGACTAGGCATGATGGGAATTGTAGTTCCTGAACAACTGGAGGGCCATAGTTTGGAGACCCCTGTACTAACCTTTCTTGGCCGATAGTGAGGCCATCTTTGGCCATTTTCCTTGCCCAAGCCAACTCAAACTGGCTGTCTACGGTTCCTTGCTAGACAGATGCTAATGGAACCAGTGCAACGGCACAGCCTAAAAATGCCTTTCTGATTTAAAAGTCAAAATTCCAATATCCGATAACAGATAACCACATACACACACACCAATGTGGCCTTCATGCAACCAATATCTGATATGTAATACCTTGGAAAGTCGGTAGGAGGCCCGAACACAGCAGGATTCTAAGGACCTTCCTAGACTGACAATGAGGCCATCTTTGGCCTTCCCCTTGCCTCAGCCAACTCAGATTGTCTGTGTACTGTTCCTTGCTAGACAGATGCTAATGGAACCAGAGCAAAGGCACAGCCTATAATTAGCACCACTTCCCCCTCCCCCACTAGCAGAGGATGAACTGCAAATCTCCTGTGCATGAAAGCTGCTCACAATCTTACACCCCATCAATACCCAAAAGATATGTGAAAACTCAATCATACCTCTTCTACTTCTGGAAGGGTGAAAGCCACAGTTTGATAAATGTTAATGTGGAGTCAGTAAGGGGATGTATCAAAGGAACAGCCACAGGGTTTCCGGAGAGCAATACTGCCTCCCCTCCCCCACTGTATACTGCAGCTTTTTTTTTTTTTTCTCCTCCTCAATTTCCTGGGGCTTGGATACAATTTCTATGCCGATCATTGGCAGTTGGAGCCTTCCCTTGTCACACCCTTTTCATTCCAGATAGAGATGGAAAAATACCATACTCCCTGACCTTGTTGGTGGTGGGGAAGGTTGTTAAGAATCAGACTGGTTTTGGTGCAGCTGGGGGTGGTGCAGATTTGCAAAACATTTTGCTAGTGGCAGTATAAAAGCAAGTTAAAATTGTAACCCTTTCTAAGCAATTGTAACGCAAAGGCAAAAGTTGCATAATGCGATGGTGCTGCGTTTGATTCTTAGTTGTCTTTATGCCAATGGAAATAGGAAGTCATGTTAAAAATTTTTTTGGCTATTTTGAGAGCGCATGTCATTCCTTTTGGTTCCCTGTTGACTTTTCAAGGACATTTGAATGCGGGTAAAATAATAACCTACCTGAAAAAAAGGTTTTGTGATGGGTCATTAGATAATGAGTGGATTGGTTTATTTGAATGGTCCCTGTAAGTCCTGCCATAGACAATTTAAATCTCTGCTGGTTAAGCAGGAATCAATTGAGATTCAAACCATGTGTGGGTAGCCTGAATGCACCAAGTTGATTGATCAACTTGGGTACAACAGTACAAACAAATGGACACTGCCCTCACCTATAACTGGCCTTTGCAGCAGGAGCACATGGAAGGGCAATGCATGCAAAACAAAACCAAAGAGATTCTGGGCACAGGGATGCACTGGACACCATAGGGTACAACCAGATTTATTGACTGGACATCCAAATATGACAATCGCGTCTACCTTGTCACGATTGTCATATTTGGATGTCCAGTCAATAAATCTGGATTTTGACTCAACCTGGAGTGCTGCCAATTCCTTTTCCTTTATCAAGTTTTCACGGAGGCGAGCCGGGGCATGCACCGGTGTGAGTCATCAGGCAATCACACCACCTTGAGCAGTGAGTTCTTGTCTTTTCAATAGGGTACAACCAGCCTGCCGGATTCACTTGTGATCATCGCTAGCAGCAGCTATAGCCACTAGCAATAATCACTGTCTTCTCCTGGCGGGGAACGGCATGAGACAATGTCTCGGCAGGAGTGGGATATCCCTGTCAGCACTGTCTGTGCGTGTGGGGGGGTGGGGGTGGGGGAATCAAGTGAATTTCTTTCCTGCAAGCTGTGTTGGTGGACATTTTTCAAGTTTATATAGGTCAGGGGGGTCTAACGTGTGGCCCAACACAAAAACATGAACATACAGCTTCTAAAAAAGGTTTTTTCTCTTTCGTTCATTGATGGACACAGCTCCAGAATCTTGGAAGGGCAATGCATGCAACCTTTAGTGGATCTAAATTAATTGAAGAATGTGTGTGGCCATTTTACCCGCACTTGTTTGTTTGGAAGGTTGGTACAGGTCTAGTTATTACATCTTTAGTTTTTATTTTTCTTGGTGTCATAGCAAATACATAAGTTCAAATAAGCGTTCGAATAAGGAGAATCTCTGACTTGGTCATCTTTACCTTGCTGAAATAGTTGCATACAGTTCTGATGTGTGGTGTATGAAGAATCACTCGGATCAGGGACTATGGAAATGATGATTTCATGAATCATATGATATTCTGCAGGACAAATGTTTATGAGATAAATTTGGCCATTAGATAATGAGTGGATTGGTTTATTTGAATGGTCCCTGTAAGGCCGGCCATATACAATTTAAATCTCTGCCGGTTAAGCAGGAATCAATTGAGATTCAAACCATGTGTGGGTAGCCTGAATGCACCAAGTTGCTCGATCAACTTGGGTACAACAGTACAAACAAATGGCCACTGCCCTCACCTATAACTGGCCTTTGCAGCAAGGAGCACATGGAAGGGCAATGCATGCAAAACAAAACCAAAGAAATTCTGGGCACAGGGGTGCAGTGGACACCATAGGGTAAAACCAGCCTGCCGGGTTCACTTGTGATCATCGCTAGGCGCTAGCAATAATCACTGTCTTCTCCTGGCGGGGAACGGCGTGAGACAATGTCTCGGCAGGAGTGGGATATCCCTGTCAGCGCGGTCTGTCCTGGTGGGGGGAATCGAGTGAATTTCTTCTTTTCTTCCTGCAAGCTGTGTTGGTGGACCCTTTGCAAGTTTGTGTAGGTCAGGGGTGTCTAACGTGTGGCCCAACACAAAATCATTTCTTAAAAATGTTTTTTTCTCTTTCGTTCATTGACGGACACAGCTCCAGAATCTTGGAAGGGCAATGCATGCAACCTTTAGTGGATCTAAAGGAATTGAAGAATGTGTGTGGCCATTTTATCCGCACTTGTTTGTTTGGAAGGTTGGTACAGGTCTAGTTAATAAATCTTTAGTTATTTTTTTCTTGGTGTCCTACATAAGTTCAAATAAGCATTCGAATAAGGAGACTCTCTGACTTGGTCATCTTTACCTTGCTGAAATAGTTGCATACAGTTCTGATGTGTGGTGTATAAAGAATCACTCGGATCAGGGACTATGGAAATGATGATTTCATTGATCATATGATATTCTGCAGGACAAATGTTCATGAGACAAGTTTGCAGTCCCCCCGATTTGAAAGTTAATTTAGTCACCAATATGTGTGCGGTTACTGTGCTATAACTGAATTATTACTTTTTCAGTTGAATCTTTGGGAATCCCAGAAAATTTAATCGAAACACAAAAGGAAAAGAAGTTCGAAGATTCAAAGCCATTGCCTCTTTTGAATCTCTAATTTGAGTTATTGTCCAAGCATCTACAAACTCGTTCAAACTTTCTGATGGAAATCGTTTGTTAGTTTTTCCACCTTTTGCCTCATCTTATTGGTAAGATTTCCTTCATTTCTTTTTCAGGAAACATGAACAGAGAGGAAACCTTTCCAAAATGATGTGGTATACCCTCTCAATTGTCATTGGAACCATGACACCTGCCTGGAGTTTGCATATTCTCCGGTACTCCGGTTTCCTCCCACACTCCAAAGTCATGCTGGTAGGTTAATTGGCATCTGTCTAAATTGGCCCTAGTATGTGTCTAAATGAATGTGAGTTGAGACCTTAGATTGTAAGATTCTTGAAGGCAGGGACTGATGTGAATGTACAATATATATGAAAAGCATTGCGTAAATTGACAATGCTACAGTATTTAAGTACCTGTAATAAATTAACTGAAATTGGCGCTCTCATTGGAAGATTTCCCCTTTATTCCCCTTCTCAGTGACAGCTGTAACAATTTGGGTTTCTCATTGCTTTTTGTCCCATTGATAATGGTCACTAGGACAAACAGAGAAGGTGAATTTCCCCATTAGAGACCCAGACAGCAGAAAAAACCTGACAGGGGTTTTAACCCCTCACCACTATTGGCTATAGATACACTTTGAAAGCTAGTTTGGATATCCAACAGTTTAATGGAAGATTCTCGGCAATATCAGCTTTCTACCTGCTATTTCAAACCCAGTATTTATACTTACCCATCCGGCAACCTTTGTGTTGAAACCTCACCCTCTTGAAGATCTGGGTGCCTATACTATCCAAAATTTCCAAGTGTAACAAATAGCATGTCCTTCACTGGAAATGTGGTTCTATTGACCCCTATGTCAGTACAGGGCACAGCAGTCACATAAGGGTTGGCAGGTGGATGTTACAGACTGCCTGGCATCCCGACTGGATGCCTTTGCCAAACCGCGCCTCCTGCCCTCCAAATCACCCAAGCAGAGCGGTAGCTAATACCAGCCCTTTATCCCAAGCATCTTACGTAGACAAGATTTTTTTTAAGTCCGCAGTGGTCCAAAACCTACAACGAAAAAACACGCAAGTAAACAAAAAATGTGCATGTGAAACACACACAAAAAAGTGCACTTAAGGGTGAGCTTTAATCCACCCCCGAAGGGATAGGGCTTCTACCCTGATCCCGTGGGGCGCGAGGCTCCTGACAGGGATTAAGGTTTCCATGGTCTGCCTAGCCAGAAGGCCTGGCAGACCCCATTATTCAGGCCAGCCGAAGCTGACCCCGAATACTAGGTCAGGGGGATCTCCCGAAGAGAGACCCTCTAGAGGCAGGGGAGGAAGCAACCTGAGGACCACACATCCTCCCCCTAGACTTCAGGGTAAGCCCGAGGACTCACACCCTACCATCCGTGAAAATACACACAAAAGTGAAAGTGACAAACAGTGAGGGAAATAAATAAGAAAATAATAAAGTGGCTTAGCCAAATGTGCACTGGCCTGGCCCTGGGGCCTGGTAAGCAAAAATTGCCCCGGAGTTTAGCCAAAAGGCCCAGCCCATGAGGCGCAGTACAGAATAGAAAGCAAATTTGGTGCTGTGACCTTGTGCCTGTTCACACTGTGGGGTCCCACACCCATGTGTTACTAAGAGCACCCCTGGGACGACCACTCCCAGGGGGCACAGTCACCGCGGACCTTCTGCCCTCCCGGCCCCTGGCCAGACAAGGTAGTCCATTAAATCAGGAAGTAATGGACCCTTCCAGCTTTCTCTGGAAGAACTAACTCCCAGCCCCCAATTACATTCAGGCGCTCCGGTTTCAGTTCCTACAGATAATAACCTTCCAGGTCCCCATCATTCAAGCAGGTTTGCATAGCCGCCACCCAACCTTGGTCAGGCCAGATGACAACACAGTGCCCCCACTGGATCACGGATAAGAACAGATACTACACTTGATTTTAGCCAAAAGGCCGAGAAGCCATAAGAAGACAAGATGTTGAAGTAAAACCAATGGAATAACTGTTTATTGAAACTCAGACACATACTTTAAATCCCCAGGAAGACATTCTCCTCTTCAAGATATTAGCATAGATAAGATAAGACATACAACCAGTAAAAACAAGACAATGCAGCCTTTAAACAGTAATCTAATTAGCAGTTAGGCACCAAGACAAGTCTTATCAGTATGGCTAGTAGTCACAGGAATTTCCCACCCTGCCTCTCTTGTCTGTGTGCTGGAAAACATGTCCACATGTCTTAATTAGCCAGGGTGTGCCCTCCAGGATGCCCAGAAACAGTCCCACAGCTCCGGAAACATAAAGTACATTGCCTTGTCCACAGCAGAGAAGGAGAGGTCCTCAGAGGGCCCCGTCTTCACCGTTCTGGAAAGTTTTACAGGGATTACAGACAATTAGCCTCTCTAAGCCATTTTATTAAAATGACATCTGTCTCCAGTCTATTAGAGCAGCATTCCGAGCCAGACTTTGGCCAGAAATGGACCTCATGCCTAAAGGAAGAACAGTTCTACTAGAAACTCTAGTTATTATTGACAACAAAAGCCAACCAGGTTTTCGCCTTTCTTTCGGTACAGTGCGAGAATCCAGGTACTATTGGCTTCAAAAGCTTTTTTACTTAAAGCGGAGTTCCGGCCACAGAATCGTTTTTTTTATCAATACCTCCCTAACTGTCACCCCCCCCTTCATACATCAATTTGTCAGTTTTTTTACAGTATAATAATCGATATGCAATTATAAAATCTTACTTTATAAAATGTGTCCTGAGTGCCGCCATCTTTGTCCGTGTTCCCCTGAAGCTGCTGTGTGTTAATGGATGCCCTGCTTCCTGGTCCAAGATGGAGAAGGGCGGGTGAATGCTGTTAATGCAGAGCGAAATCTCGCGCATGCCCAGTACTATGCGATCGGCATAGTATAGGGATGCCTATCATCGCGTTATTTCCTGTTTGCAAATAGCGCGATGAGAGGAGCGGCCGGCCGCCTACGTCACTGCCCATTGCATCCTGGGAGTAATGAGTAAGAGCTCCCAGGACGCATTGCGGGACAGGAAGTGAGGGCGAGGGCCGCGGCCGCAGAGGGAGGAAGTGGAAGGAAAGGTGAGTATATTTTCTACAATAATAAGGTAAGTAAAAAGAAAAAAAACGTAACTACCCATTTGATTTTCAGGTAACAAATAGCAAGCGGATGGCCCCAAAATCGATTAGGTCGATTTTGTGGCCGGAACTCCGCTTTAAATGTGACCATGTCAGGGGTGTAAAAAAATGACTGCACCAATACACTCTGAGTAAAGAAGCTTTATACTTACCTTTATAGCAGCCAGTGATTTGCTCTTTTGAAAAACAAAGGACATAGAGACTATTTGACATTTCCAGATGTGTCGAAAAGCATGTACCCAGGTGGTTGCTGTGAGTCCACTGTGACAGACCCCTCCAGGACATGGGCTTTTAGAGAGGACTATGGGCTAGCCTTCTACCCACTGATTATAGCCCATGGAGGAGACTGAAGATTTTGTCTGCTTCTCCTGGTCAGAGCATGGAGGAGAGCAAGGTCCTGAAACTCTTTGACTGCCTGGAAGTATCTACCAGAATTATGCAGCCAGGAAGTCCCCAGAACAGTGATGAATTTGCAGAAACATTTGGGAACTCATACAAACCCTCCGGGACATGTAACCAAATACTTTCTTTTTTACTCTTCTAAGAAGAAGGCTAAACAAGAAAAAATGACTGAAAAAGTATCAGCTACAAAAGAAAGCTTTAGTTCATACTTGGCTGCAAAACTAAAGCCCCGTACACACGTGTCGAAAATTGGCAGGGACTTTTCGGCAAACGTCCGATCTGCCAATTTTCGGCTTGTTAGTATGATGCTTCCGACAACCAACTCCGACTTTTCGGCCGAAAAAAATCTGGTGTGCAGGCTATAAAATTTTTGTTGGCCGTCAACACAACGGCCGATTTTCGTGCAGTCAGTACAGATTTCGACAGGGAAAAATCTAATGAGCAAGTCTGGGCATGCTCAGAGAAGAAAGAACACAAAGAAAGCAAACCAACACATGACATCACTTCTGAAGTAGAATTTTGTTGGGCGAGAAAATTTGTGTGCAGTCTAGGCACATTCCAACCAACAAAACACCACTCTGGACAAAAGACGGACGATCGGTCGGCCGATAATCGTTGCGTGTGTACGGGGCTTTACTCGCACATGGACCTGGTATTCGTTGTAATTTTGGAATTATCTGCATTGAGTTTTACTGAGTTTCCTCCTAGGATACAAGAAAGTCCCAAAAGTTTAGCTGTTGCCCCCTTAGGTTGATCCTAGGGTGTGCTTTGTCATCAGGTATTGTTGAGGCTTTAGACTGTAAGCTCCTGGGAAAGCAGGGACTTAAGGAAAAATTTATATGTACTCTGTGGTGTAATATTCTGGGTGGTGTATACAAAGAGGATAAAAATAAATATGATTTCCTCTTGGACAGGGTTGTTCCTGTTTGATGTCCCACAGAAGAGGTGTGACTTTTCTTTACTGCATGCAATTAAACGTCAGCCTTCTTGTACTGAACCGTTTTCTGCTTTTAGGGGAGTCAAATGTTAATATCAGATAACCACATACACACACCAATGCGGCCTTCATACAACCAATATCAGATACACTATATTACCAAAAGTATTGGGACACCTGCCTTTACACGCACATGAACATTAATGGTATCCCAGGCTTAGTCCGTCGGGGTTTAATATTGAGTTGGCCCACCCTTTGCAGTTATAACAGCTTTAACTCTTCTGGGAAGGCTGTCCACAAGGTTTAGGAGTGTGTCTATGGGAATGTTTGACCATTCTTTTAGAAGTGCATTTGTGAGGTCAGACCCTGATGTTGGAGAGAAGGCCTGGTACGCAGTCTATGCTCTAATTCATCCCAAAGGTGTTCTATCAGGGTGAGGTCAGGATTCAGTGCAGGCCAGTCAAGTTCCTTCACCCCAAATTCGCTCATCCATGTCTTTATGGACCTTGCTTTGTGCACTGGTGCGCAGTCACATTGGAACAGGAAGGGGCCATCCCCAAACTGTTCCAACAAAGCTGAGAGCATGAAATTGTCCAAAATGTCTTGGTATGCTGACACTTTAAGAGTTCCCTTCACTGGAACTAAGGGGCCAAGCCAAACCCCTGAAAAAAAACCCCACACCATAGTCCCCCCTTCACCAAATGATTTGGACCAGTGCACAAAGCAAGGTCCATAAAGACATAGATGAGCGAGTTTGGGGTGAAGAAACTGGACTGGTCTGCACCTCAACCCGATAGAACACCTAGAACATTCCCCTAGACACACTCCTAAACCTTGTGGACAGCCTTCCCAGAAGAGTTAAAGCGGTTATAGCTGCAAAAGGTGGGCCAACCCAACAGGGGAGAACTGGACCAGGGGGCAGGGGGGCAATTGCCCCCTGGGCTGCTCTGATGTCCTGTAAAAAGGCTGTACTGCTTCTGCCACAGACATTCCTAAAGGATTCCTGGTGGAGAGAAGTAAAAAGTCCCCGCCACTGACCTATTAAGTGGGGGAAAGAGTGCAGGCCTCCCTCCCCAGCATGGATGGTGTAAACTGTGTCTGAGCAGAGGCCAGTTCCATGCCCCACTGGAGACCCTTCTGCCCCAACCAGGCCCAACCGAGCTGTCCCAGCTCCCCCCAACCTCCCCCTGCTGGCCAGGTCAGAAACCCGGATTCAGCCGGTAAGTAGAGAGTATCTGGAGCAGGGCTTCAGCTTGGAATTGGGGTCAGAAGAAGGATTGGGAGAGTGGGTGAGGGAAAGTGGGAGGGGGGCCGAGTCGCTGCATTATGGGCCTCTGGTTTGTACTTGCCCCCTGGGCCGAAAGTTGCCAGTCTGCCCCTGCAACCCAATATGGAACCCTACGGACTAAGACTGGGATGCCATTAAAGTTCATGAGTGTGTAAAGGCAGGCGTCCCAATACTTTTGGTAATATAGTGTGTGTAATAACTCTGGAAGTCGAAGGGAGACAAAGCAGGCCTCTAATGACTTTCCTAGGCTGACAATGAGGCCATCTTTATCTATCTACTATTCCTTGCTAGAGAGATGCTCATGGACCCAGTACAAAGGGAACAGCCTATAAATGGCATCGCCTCCCCCTCCCCCACCAGCAGAGGATGTACCCTGCAGTCTTCTGTGCATGACAGCTACTCTCAATCCTACACCCCATTAAATACCCAAGAGATATGTGAAAACTCAATCATACCTTTTCTCCTTTTTGTTCCAGGAAGGGTGAAGGCCACAGTTTGAGGAATGTTAAATGTGCTGTCAGTTAGAGGAGGTATCAAAGGAACAGCCACAGGGTTTCTGGAGAGCAATACTGCCTCCCCTCCCCCACTGTATACTGCAGCTTTTTTTCGTCCCCTCCCCAACACACACAGTGAGCTGTAGCCACACTTCCTGGAGCTTGGATACAGTTTCTATGCCGATCATTGGCAGTTGGAGCCTTCCCCCTTATCACCCTGTTTTCATTCCACATGGAGGTGGGAAAATACCATAATCCCTGACCTTGCTGGTGGTGGGCACTGGTTTTGGTGCAGCTGGGGGGAGCTGTAGATTTGAAAAAAGTGTTTGCTAGAGGTAGAAAAAGTATAAATGCAAGCCACAGTTGTAACCCTTTCTAAGTTATTGTAACACAAAGGCAATAGTTGCATAATGCGATGGTGCTGAATTTGGTCCAAGAATATTTTTATGCCAATGGAAATAGGAAATCTTATTTATTTTTTTTTTTTTTAATGGCTAATTTGAGAGCACGCCATTCTCTTCACTGTCTTAAAGCGGAGTTCCACCCTTGATTTGTTTTTTTTTTTTTTAATACCCCCGGGACAGTCAGGGCTAGTGCATTCCACAATGGCTAGCCTCTGATCTGTCCCGGGTTGCACTTACCTGCAAGACGAAATACTTACCTTGCAAACGTCTTGTCCAGCGCTGTCATCTCAGATGTGGGCAGCTTGAAGCCAGCGCGTCCTCTTCGGCGTCTTCTTCCGCCTTCTTTGGTCCCACGAAGCTCTGCGCCGGCCCCGACGTCACTTCCGGGTCGCGCGCGTCACCCCTCCACAGCTTCTGGGCATGCCCAGAAGCTGTTTAGAAGGGGATGACGCGCGCGACCCGGAACTGACGTCGGGGCCGGTGCAGGCGCAATGATTCCTGGGAGCTATGACGTCCAGCTCCCAGGAATCATTGCAGAGCCAGGAAGTGACGACGGGCCGCGGCCGAGGAAGGAGGAAGAAGGAAGTAAGGTAAGTATATTTTCTTCGCTACGAGGTAAGTAAAAAAAAAAAAAATATGCGATTATCCATTTCTTTTTCAGGTGACCCGGAGCGAGAAGATGGAGGTAAGTATAAAAATAGGGTGGAACTCCACTTTAAAGAATTTTTAGGGAAAATGTAATGCAGTTTAGGAAAATGATATTCCTGAACAAAAAGGACAATACTTTTGTGATGGGTTGTAATTAGGTAATGGGTGGATTGGGTTCTCTTTAAATTATTATTATTATTATTAAATAATTATTATTATTAAATTATTATTAAATTAGATTAAAGGATCTGCTGCCAAACAAATGTATCTGTTTAGTGGAGGGTAGACAGGTCCTTTTCGACCCTTCACCAGGTCATGTATGTAGGCATTCCTGTTTAACTTAGATTTTGCAAATTTTTCAATATTCCCGAGTGGGGTGTCCAAACTACGGCCATCCTGCTGACTACAGGTCTCATGAGGCATTGTAAATCTCTGACATTCACAGACATAACTAGGCATGATGGGAATTGTAGTTCCCGATTAGCTGGAGGGCCATAGTTTGGACACCCCTGAATGTGTGCCCTTTTTACGTATAGTTACATAGTAGATGAGGTTGAATAAAGACAATAGTCCATCCAGTTCAACCTGTGTAGGTGTGTGTGGCTGTAATCATCTCACATAGCCCTGAATGTTCTGATCCTTGAGATGTACGTCTACGAGTCTTTTGAAAGCCACCATACTTCCTGCAGGAACCACCTCTTGTGGTAGAGAATTCCACAATCTTGTAGCCCTAACAGTAAAGAACCCCCCACGTTGCCTGAGGTTAAAACCCTTCTCCTCTAATCGCAATGTATGCCCTCGAGTCCTCATGCATTCCCTTCGACTGAATAGCTTTTTTTCTAATCTTAGATCCCCCCTTTAACCTCTCTTGTTTTTTTGAAAAAAGTTGATATAATTAATATTAAAATAAATATAACCAATCTTCCAAAATAACGTCAGAAAATACAAATCGATTCGGAAAACAATGAATATACTAAAATTAATCCAAATATACTAAACAAATTCCAAAAACGAATCATTCTAACATAATGTATATGATTAAACAAAATGGTTTACTTTACGAATTAATTCAAAATGAAAGACCACATTTTCCGCCATGCACGTCTCTAGAAACGACAGAGGTTGGAACAAGGAGAATCTCCATCTCTTTGGTATTTTAATGTGTTATTTGTGAAGAATCACATAGTCCAGGAACAATGGAAATTGTGACTTCATAATTCATATGGTTTTCTGCAGGACAAATGGTCATGAGACAGATTTGAAGTTCCCCTGTTTTGGTAAAAATTTGGTCATCACCATGTGTTTGGTTTAACTGGGTGATTTATTTTTTAGTTAAATCTTTTAGAACTTGGAAAATTTATAGGAAACGCAAAGCCATTCCATTGCTCCTTTGAGTTTATGAATTCTTGTCAAGATATTCACAAATATGATCAAACATTCTGATGGAAATTACCGTATTTTCCGGCGCATAAGACGACCCCCCTAATTTTCAAGTTAAAACATAGGTTTTGGGCTATACTCGCCGTATAAGACTACCCCCCCTTCTGAATCAAGGCAACACTATTGAAAAACATCAGATTTCTCATAGATCTCCAAGGTACCCCAAGTACTCTAATACATGTAATCTCTTATAATATCTCCAAGGTACCCTAAGTATAAGTATTACCGGTAGATGTAATCTCAAGACGCTGGCTGTGCGGGAATCCTGTACCGGTATACCGTATGTACCGTAGCTTCGGCTACATACAGTATACCGCGCTGAGCCAATCACAGTGAGCGATGTATTCTATTATTGAATGCAAAGCCTGCTCGGATTGGCAGAGTCAGAGAGGCGGGCTGATGTTACTCCGCCAATCCGAGCAGGCTTTGCATTCAATAATAGAATACATCGCTCTCCCTGATTGGCTCAGCGCGGTACACTGTATGTAGCTGAAGCTACGGTACATATGGTATACCGGTACAGTATTCCCACACAGCCAGCGTCTTGAGAGATTACATCTACCGGTAATTCTTGGTCTGGTGCCGAGAATTATTGCTCCTGCTCTAACGTTCACGGCGATACCTCACCTGTGTGGTGCAATCACTGTTTACATATGCGTGCGGGAGTAACGTATGGGTTCGCATTTGCGCATAAGCACAGGGGAATGGGGGTGCCTTATTTTTTTTTTTTTTTATATTATTTATTTTATACAAAACTTTGCTTTTTATACTTTTTTTTATCAACTTTTTTGTTATCACAAGGGATGAACAAAATCCCTTTTGACAGCATGGGGCATGACAGGTCCTCTAAAAATATGCACTGTTACTGTAAAAATGACACTGGCAGGGAAGGGGTTAACTTTATTAGTGATCAAGGGGTTAAGTGTGTCCCTAGGGGAGTGGCTTGTGATGTAACCACAGAGAGATACGGTCCTACATAGCAGGATCGTATAGTCTCTGCAGTTACATCAGGGAGAATGACAGGCGGCTTTGTTTACATCAGCCGCCTGCCTTTCTCCCTCTCCAGCGGGAGATCGCGAGTGGCCGGCGGACATCGGAGCCGCCGGTCACTTGCACGGGGATGTCAGGAAACGAGTGGGGGCGGAAGCGCGCTTCCGGCGGCGCGCGCTCGCCCTCTATTGGCTCGTGGGCGAGTGACGTACCGGTACGTCGCTTTGCCCAGGAGGGGCTGACCGCCGCAGTATATGTACTTGTGGCAGTCGGCAAGTAGTTAAAGGGTGCTTTGACATAAAAAAAAAAAAAAGGTTGGGAAAACCTGCATTAGGGGATGGTGAGGGAGGCTGCTACACATAAAAGCCTTTTCTTTATCTTAATGCATAGAATGCATTAAGATAAAAAAAAACCTTCTGCCTTTACAACTCCTTTAGGTTTACCCTAGAGTGGTTTTTGTGAGGAGGTATGGATTTAGACTGTAAACTCCTGTGGCAGCAGGGATTTATGGAAATGATTACATGTACTCTGTTGTGTAATAATCTGGGTGGTGTATACAAATAGGATAAAAATAAATATGATTTCCTCTTGGACAGGGTTGATCCTGTTTGATGTCCCTCACCCTCAGAAGAGGTGTGACTTTTTCTTTACTGCATGCAAGTAAATATTGTTGCACCTTAACCCTCAACTTTAGCCTTCTTCTACTGAAGGCTATTTCTGAATTTAGATTGATCTTTTGTAACATGTTACACCCATATTCAAGGTGTAACATGTAACATGTTACAATTGGACCGGCCCCCCGAACCTCCCCTATCCCCACTGAGACAGCTAGCGGGGTTCTTCCCCCTCTCTGCTAGCTGTCACAATGTTAGAAAAGCATGACCAAGCGGGGCTTCGCCCCCGCCTGCTGTGTCACTGATTGACAGTTTACAAGGCATTGAAGACTACAAGGTCTGGCAGCCTTTTGCACAGCGCCGTGGTAGTTCATTCATGCTTCCTGTCGAATTTTATCTGCTTACCCGTACGGGATTTATGGGATAGCAGCAGGGCTGCTGTTAGAAATCGCGGGGCCCCATACAGACTACCTGGCAGGGCCCCCCCAAGAAAATATTAAAGATATATTTAGCTAAAATTACAACAAAATCACTATTAGCAGACACAAATATAACATAACTCGCAGTTGGAGCTCAGTGATCAGAGAGAGACAGAGAGAGAGAAACAAAGTTACAATTTACAAATAAACTCCTGAGCAGAGATAGGTGCTGGGAGGGGGGCCACACAAGGGAGGGGGATTAGTGAGGGACGACTGTCTCTTTCTCAGCAGATAAAAGCTGATAGCAGGGAGAGGGACAGATTAGATTCAGGTGCTGGAGGAAGATTTCTGTATTTGTTGTCCATCACTAATCCCCCTCTCTGCGTGGGCCCCCCTGTGTGCTCGGGCCCCCTACAAGAGGGCTGGTGGTCCCCCCCCCTATCAGCGGCCCTGGATAGCAGATACACTGGTAGATCTGCAGGAGACCTGCATGGCACCAGCAATCTGCTTATCACTGGTGCAATGCTTTACAAATAAAAATAAATGCACATTTCTCTGATGTTCATTGACAGACACAGCTCCTGTCATTCTTGACCATTGGGTTATACTGCCCCCTACAGGAGTAGGACACTAGGCAGAAAAAAATTCTGGCTATGCCTATGGGCAGTCCCAGGGTGTATACTCCCTCTCCCTGCTATAGTCACTTTTCTGCCTAGTCAGAAATAAGGACCTAGTTCCTTGCTGGGATCTTTGGTCCTGTGAACATTTTTTAGATAGACAATTTTTTCCTCCTGAATTTTTCCTGTGAGATCTACTATCAACTGCCGACTGGGCGACGGGCTGGATAATCTACATCCAGTGGTCACCCCATTCTGGCTAGTAAGTGCGCGCAGATCTCAGCTCCACGCTAGGTCGACCACAACAGGGCAGGGGCTGGCCCTGCAAGTTAAACGTCTTGCTAGGTCGCATATGACCAGGTCTTGGCCCGAGTCGCAGCGTTCCTCCTGGCCGACAGCCCCCCCCCCATTTCAATGGAAAGGAGGATCTGTCTGGAGCGGTGCCCACCTGGTATGGTGAGTAGCTGTCCCCCCTCTGTCCCGGGAGGGTTTTGGGGTGGACGTGGGCCCGTCCTTGGGACCATCGGACCTCTGGGTTTCCCTCGTTCCCTCAGGCACCCCCCCTGTTTCTGCTGAGTCCCTCAGCCTGCCCCCCCCCCCTCCACATACACTGGGATGGTCTGGTCACTAGCCTGGGCTGGGGGTAGGGGGGTGCCCCGCCAGCGACATGATGATCCACTGTGCGGGGGGGGGGGGTTAGAACCTGGTGGGGGCTCCTGCCAGGGCCCCCCATCCTGCCTGGATCTGTCCTTGAGACCTGGCTCCCTTTTCTGGGGCCGCCATTTTGTTGTAGCCTGTGTATTCCTATATACTGTGGCCATGTTTGTGTAGTCTGGCGGCCATTTTCTTGTGGTTTGCATTGCAAATAGCGGCAGCCATGACAGCGGAGCCCTGTGGGAGGCGATTTTGGTGGTGGGAGCTGCTCCTTATCCCCTGGTGTGGACTCCTGGATCGCTTAGATTCCTAATCGCTGCATGTGTACTGCAGCTTCTCCTGGTGGTTACCAGGTGCCTGTTTCAGCAGGTGGTGAGTCTGGTGGGGTCCTCTCCATCTCTCTGAGGATCCCTCTGTGCCTTGTGCCGGGTGGAGCTACCAGTGCAGTTGGGGTCGTCCCTTGGCAGTGTGTTACAATTTTTGTGGGGTCCTCCTGGTGACTCAAGGAGTCCTTGAAACACATTTCCCCACCTGATCCCCTCTCTGAGCCTGCGGGGCCCTCCGGGTCCCAACCAACCATCCATGCACTGATGGCAGTCCTGGAGTCCATCTGTGTCCTGGGTGGAGGCGACTCGCGGGCGACGGGCTAGGAAAAAGTGCCCCCCGCCTTCCCCTGCCTCATCAGATCCTGAATCGAATTCGGCCGCCGCGGATCACCCTTCTGGGTTTGCGACCACGTGCCTGGAATCCTCTGATAGTGAGGATGATTCCTCCATGTCTGCGACAGAGCATGAAAAGGCGCTGTTGGATGAACTGATTGTATCTGGGCGTGAGACCCTGAAGATGGAGGACACAGCTGAAGCTGCGACGGAGGCGCAGGTACCCTTTGGCACTCACAAGCCATCCAGAGCGGCAAAGGTGTTTCCTTTCCCTGCTTACTTTGACAGAATTGTCACAAAAGAGTGGGGATGACCAAAACACCCGGCGTTACTCCTATGACGAGTCCCTTCTTAAGAAGTAGACTGTCCCACCGGTGGTGGACCCTCTGCTTTCCAATTAAACAAGGCAACCATGATTCCAGGTGAAGAGTCCCTGGCCTTTAAGGACCTGGCTGACCAGAAAGCGGAAGCTGTGGCCTGCACTATGTACACCTTAGCTGGTTCAGCGATGAGGCCGGTATTTACCATTGCCCTGGCGTCGCAAACTCTGACCGAGTGGGCTAAGCTCTAACGCCGTGACCTGGAGAGAGAACAACTCCCCCCTGCCTTTGCTGAGCTGGCGGACCAGCTGGTTTAGGGGCTGCAGTTTATCTGTGATGCCTCTTCGGATGCGGCTCCTCTGATGGCTCGCCTCTCTGTTTTGGTGGTGGTCCTTCTGCGTGCTGTTTGGCTTAAATGCTGGTCTGCGGATCAGACTTGTAAAAAGGCCTTGACTAATCTTCCCTTTTAAGGAGATCGCCTGTTTAGAGCTACCCTGCATAATATCATTAAAGGTCTCACAGGGGGGGAAGAGTACCTTTCTTCCGCAGGCTACTAAGGGTAAGGAACCTCGTCATAGACGTGGACCTTACTTCTCGGCTCATAAGAATTTTTTCGTCCATCAGGGGTGACTGACAAGGGCTCGAAGCCTTTCAGGACCTCCTCTGGCGGATCCAAATGAACCTGGTCTGGCAAGCCGAGAGCGGGCTTCTCCAGATCCATGGACAAGGCTCCTTCTGCTTGAAGGTGCACCCTCACCCGTATCAGGGGTGGGGGGACGTCTTCGCTTGTTTCCGGACCTGTGGACTTCCCTGGTACAATAAAAGTGGGTCCACGAAGTCATTCAGTCCGGCTACAAGATCGAGTTTCATTCTTGTCCCCCGGCAAGGTTTTTTTCCTTCCAACCTGCACCTGTCCCCAGACCAGTTACAGGGTCTGTTTGGGGGGGGGGGGGTACAAGAACTTTTCCTTCAAGGGGTGGTTGTTCCGGGTCGAACTTCGGAACATTTACAGGGTTTTTACTCAAACCTGTTCACAGTCCCCAGGAAGGAAGGCAAAGTACGTCCAATCCTGGACCTCAAGGTGCTAAACTGCTTTGTGCGGGTACAAAAGTTCAGAATGGAGTCAATTCGAACGGTGGTGGCATCCCTGCATCAGGAAGATTTCCTCGCCTCTATAGATATCAAGGATGCCTATCTTCATGTTCCAATATGTGCCAGTCACCAGCGTTTTCTCAGCTTTGCTGTGCGAGAGGAGCATTATGAGTTTGTGGCGTTACCCTTTGGTCTCGCCTCCGCTCCTCGGGTCTTCACAAAAGTGTTGGCTCCGGTGCTAGCCTTGCTATGCCAACGTTGGAGGGTTATAACCCCTCTCAGATTTGTTTTTTACTGTGTCCCATTGAGGAGTTTTCCCTTCACTTCCTCTCCCATAGCCAAACAGGAAGTGAGAGGAAATCCCTTAAAATTAAGAAAATTCTATGGGGACCACCAGGTCACCAGAACTTATGTTTCCATTTAAAGATTTCCCCTCTTTTGCTTTTCTGGGGACAACCCAAAACTTGGGATTTTCTTTTGCTTTCATTTTTATGATAATGGTAAACAGGCCAATAGAGAGGGTGACTCTTTAGCGGGGGCACAGACAGAAATAAAAACTGACAAGCTTTCAAAACCCTCTGTACTTTATCCAAAACTAAAAAAAAGTTTTTCTTTTAGTTATACTTTTAAGGGAGGATATAAAAATGCCAATATCAGACAACGAGTAACCACATACACAAAGCAATGTGGCCTTCATACAACCAATATCAGATATGTAATAACTTTAGGTCCCCGTTCACATTAGGTCGCTCCGACCTGTGAAGTCACGTGCACCGCGACTTCGGCGCGACTTGCACGGACTTCATCTAATGAATGTCTATGCAAGTCGCCTCCAGGTCGCCCCGAAGTAGTACAGAACCCTTTTTCTAAGTCGGAGTGACTTGTGTCGCTCCTATTAGAACCGGTCCTGTACTACTCAATGGACCCGACGGTGCGCGACTTGCCAGGCTGGCCAAGTCCCCTGGCAAGTCGTAATAGCGTGAACCGGCTCTAAAAGTCGGTAGGAGGCCCGAACACCGCAGGCCTCTAAAGACCTTCCTAGGCTTACAGTGAGGCCACCCCCTTGCCTCGGCCAACTCAGATTGTCTGCCTACTGTTGCTTGCTAGGCTTGCTAATGGAACCCAGTGCACAGGCACAGCCTATAATTATCACCACCTCCCCCTCCCCCACCAGCAGAGGATGAACTGCAAATCTCCTGTGCATGACAGCTGCTCACAATCCTACATCCCATCAATACCCAAAAAAATATGTGAAAACTCAATCATACCTCTTCTCCTTTTTTTCTTGAAGGGTGAAGGCCACAGTTTGAAGAATGCTAATGTGCAGTCAGTAAGGGAATGTATGAAAGGAACAACCACGGGGTTTCCGGAGAGCAATACTGCCTCCCCTCCCCTCCCCCACTGTATACTGCAGCTTTTTTTTTCTTCTCCTCCCCCACACACACAGTGAGCTGTAGCCACACTTCCTGGAGCTTGGATACAATTTCTATGCCGATCATTGGCAGTTGGAGCCTTCCCCCTTATCACACCCTTTTCATTCCACATGGAGGTGGGAAAAGACCACACTCCTCCCTGACCTTGCTGGTGGTGGGGAAGGTTGTTAAGAATCAGACTGGTTTTGGTGCAGCTGGGGGTGGTGCAGATTTTGAAAACATTTGCAAGTGGTAGAAAAAAATGCAAGCCACAATTGTAACCCTTTCTAAGCAATTGTAACACAAAGGTAGCAGTTGCATAATAGCATGGTGCTGCGTTTGATTCTTGTCTTTACGCCAATGGAAAGAGGAAGTCATGTTTAAAAAATAAAAAAAAAACGTTTTGGTTATTATGAGAGCGCATGCCGTTTGGTTTCCTGTTGAATTTGCATTGACATTTTAATGCGAATAAAGAATTACTTTCCTGAAAGGTATAGTGCTGGGTCATTAGATGAGTGGATTGGTTTATTTGAATGGTCCCTTTAAGTCAGTGGTCCTCAACCCTGGCCTACAGGGCCCACTAACAGGCCAGATTTGCAAGATAACTGAAATACATCCCAGGTGATATCATTTGCTGCTCAGTGATTGCAGTACTCTAGTCTGCATCTCCCCAAGGCAGTGTTTCTCAACTCCGGTCCTCAGGGCACACTAACGGGCCAGATTTTAAGTATTACCTTGGGGAGATGCAGACTAGAGTACTGCAATCACTGAGAAGCAAATGATATCACCTGTGATGTATTTCATTTTTCTTGCAAACCTGGCCTGTTAGTGTTCCCTGAGGACTGGAGTTGAGAAACAATGCCCCAAGGTAATAGTTAAAATCTGGCCTGTTAGTGGGCCCTGAGGACCGGAGTTGAGGACCGCTGCTTTAAGTCACCAGTCTGCCCCCAAATTAATTAGACCCCTTTCACATGGGCTTTCCGATCAGGTCCGCCTATCAGTTTTTTCAGGCGGACCTGATCGGATGCTCCATGCACCCCTATGGGGCAGCGGATGTCAGCGGTGACATGTCCACTGACACCCGCTGCTAGCCGATCCGATCCTGTCCGTGAAATCCAGACGGATGGAAACCCTATTTTCCATCCGTCTGGAGGATCGGATAGGATCAGATGAAGATGGACAGGCGGTCCATTTTCATCCGATCTTCCTTAAAGGAGAGCGGGGATCTGACAGGTCTGTCTCTGCAAAGCAAGCGCAGACGGAGCTGTCATCTGCCTGCTCAGCGGGGATCGGCAGATCGATCTTCACTGAGCAAAATAGAGTCCGCTGGGTGGAACGCCCGTGTGAAAGGACCCTTAATCTGTTTAGTGGAAGGTAGATGGGTCCTTTGGACCCTTTAAAAATTAATGTAGGTCAGGGTTGTCCAATGTGCACCCCAAGGGCCAGTGGCGGCCCTTCCATTGGGGGCGCAGGGGTGCCGCCCCCCCATCCATTATTATTATTATTAAGGATTTCTATAGCGCCAGTAGTTTACGCAGCGCTTTACAATATTAGAGGGAGACAGTACATATACAATACAATAAAATACAAGAGGATTAAGAGGGCCCTGCTCAGAAGAGCTTACAATCGAATGGATCCATGCGTCTAATCTACATGCAGGGCGCCGAACGCATGGATTCCAATAGGGGATTTTTCTTTTTTTAAGCACTTGATTAGAGCCAGAGGCTCTAATAGGCTTCAAAAAAGGGTGGGCTCGGGGCGCAGAGCACTGCGCCCTGAGCCCACCCAGTTGTATGATGATGAATGAATATTTGCTATTATCACACTGATTTTCCTCCCAGCCAATCAGGAAGAGGGTCGTGAGACCCCTTTCCTGATTGGCTGAAAAGAGAAGCGATTTTACTGGCCATTGGCCAGGAAGAGGGAGGGGACGTACTGCCGGAGGAGACTCACAGCCTCTTGGGGAAGGAACAGGTAAGGATGCTGGCTGTCCGGCTGGGCAGCCAGACATCAGTACTGGGAGGGAGGGGGTTGGTAGAATTGATTGCCGGCCGTCTGGCCGGCCATCCCGCCGGGTTGGGGAGTGTTGGTTTTGCTGCATACCCCCCCCCCCCCAAATTTTCATTCACCAGCCACCACTGCCAAGGGCTGCATACGGCCCAAGGTGGCTATAAATGCGGTCCAACACAAAATAGAAAAGTAACTTAAAAATTTAGATTTTTTTGGGGGGAATTTTTTGTAAAAATGCATTTACACTTTGTGCACGAGCGCCTCAGCCATCCGAGACCCTCCCTCCTGATTGGCTGAGACACTGGCGGCACCACTGGCTGCTGCTGCTATCAATCAAAATCAGTTAGCTAATGAGGACAGAGGGAGCGGGGCCAAACCACGGGTTTGTGTCTGAATGGACACCAGGAGCTGCGGCTGTACTGTGGGGGCACTCGACAGGAGGGAGGGGCCAGGAGTACCGACAAGAGACCTGAGAAGCAAAAACACATGACATCACGCCAGGCAGGGCCTAGGAAGCTGTCGGGTGGAGATCACTCTGCCTGACAGGGAAGTGACTGTATTAGTATTGTGCCGGCCCGGTGCAGGAGTGACTCTGTACACCCACACCTCTCACACCAACAGTGGTGGCCGGACCCGCTGATTGACTCCCCCCATAGCCAATGGGCGCGTGCGCCCCCACTAGCGGTACCGCGTAACTACGTACAGTTACGCTGTTTCGCGGGACAGAGTTGACTTGCCGCAGTATATGTACTGCTGGAGGTCAGCAAGTGGTCAACTTTGATTTTGAAAAATGATTAGAATTCCGAGTGGATCTAAAGAGCTTGAAGAATGTGTGTGGCCAGGTTGGTAAAGGTCTAGTTAATAAACAATTAGTTATTTTCTCTTGAGTTGTAGCAACTACATAAGTTCGAATAAGGCGAATCTTTGACTTGGTATTGTTCACCTTGCTGAAATAGTTGCATACAGTTCTGATGTGTGGTGTATGAAGAATCACTCGGATCAGGAACTATGGAAATGATGATTTCATGAATCATATGATATTCTGCAGGACAAATGGTTCATGTGATAAATTTGAAGTCTGCCTGATTTGTAAATCAAATTGGCCACTAATATGTGTGTGGTATAACTGAATTATTACTTTTTTAGTTGAATCTTTAAGATCCCAGAAAATTTTAAGAAAATGCAAAAGGAAAGAAAGGCCCAGAGTTAACCACTTTAAGACCGGAAGATTTTGCTGCTCAATGACCAGGCCACTTTTTTTAACTTGGCACTGCGCACATTTAACTGACAATTGCACGGTCATGCAATGGTGTACCCACAAACAGAGCTTTCTTTTGGTGGTATTTGATCACCTCTGCGTTTTTTTTATTTTTTGCGATATTAATAAAAAAAGAGCAAAAATTTTGCGAAAACATTTTCTACTTTGACTGTTAAAAAATATCCAATATATTAAATTTTTGTCATATATTTAGGCCAAAATGTATTTAGCTAAATGTCCTTGACAAAAAAATTCTCAATTAGCGTATTTTTATCCACTTTAAGACCGGAAGATTTTACCCTTCCTGACCAGGCCATATTTTGCGATTCGGCACTGCGTTAATTTAACGGACAATTGCGCGGTCGTGCAACGCTGTACCCAAACAAAATTTATGTCCTTTTCTCCCCACAAATAGAGCTTTCTTTTAGTAGTATTTGATCACCTGTGCGATTTTTCATTTTTGAAAAAAAGAGCGACAATTTAAATAAAAAAACAATATTTTTAACATTCTGATATATAACATTCCCAAAAAAAAAAAAAATGTAAAAATCAAAATTTTTTAACATTTTAGGCCAATTTGTTTTCTGTTACATATTTTTGGTAAAAAAAAAACTCGCAATAGGTGTATTTTGATTGGTTTGCGCAAAAATTATCACGTTTACTAACTACGGGAAAGATTTATGTGATTTTTATTGTTTTTTTTTTTTTTACTAGTAACGGCGGCGATCTGCGATTTTTTGCAGGACTGTGACATTGCGGTGGACAGATCGGACCCCTAACTGACATTTTTGACACTTTTGGGGGGACCAGTGACATTACTACAGTAATCAGTGCTATAAATATGCACTGTTACTGTAATAATGACACTGGCAGGGAAGGGGTTAACACTGTTGTTATAGAATGCACTTCCGAGCCACAGCCAGGACTCGTTAAGTTAACTTAAGCGTTATTCTGGCAGGATATGGAAGGGAGACGTAAGTTCTAGGCCCAAGATAGACCAAATTCGCAAATTGAGTAAGAGAACCTAATATGGTGGCTTCTAGGCAAACTGTCGCATTTGTTCTTGACCTAGTGAACCACCATCTAACGGTGACCATCCAACAGTTTATCAGTCTACTACCCGCTATTTCAAACCTAGTGTTTATACTTACCCACCTATCTGGCAACCTTTGTGTTAAAATGTCACCTTCTTGAAGAGCTCTGGGCATAGTTGCCTGTACTATCCCAAATTTCCAGGTGTAAAAAATAGTGTGTCCTTCACTGGACATTGTGATTCCTCTCATTGCCCATATGTCAATACAGGGCACAGTACTGACACTGAGTGGAACCACAGCAGCCATTGCGGGACACGCTAATCAGCACAACTGGAAATGTCAGTGCCTCGAGATCTTCAAGGGAGCCAAGCTTCAACACACTGGCCGCTGGACAGGTAAGTACGAAGCTTCTTCTTTTAGAACCAGGACTCTTAAGCATTATTCTGGTAGGGTATGGAAGGGAGACGTAAGCTCTAGGCCCATAATAGGCCAAATTTGCAAATTGAGTAAGAGAGCCTAATATGGGGGCTTCTAGGTAAACTGCCGCTTTTGCTCTTGACCTAGTGAACCACCATCTTACGGTGACCATCCAACAGTTTATCAGTCTACTACCCGCTATTCCAAACCTAGTGTTTATACTTACCCACCTATCTGGCAGCCTTTGTGTTAAAATGTCACCTTCTTGAAGAGCTCTGGGCATAGTAGCCTGTACTATCCCAAATTTCCAGGTGTAAAAAATAGTGTGTCCTTCACTGGACATTGTGATTCCTCTCATTGCCCCCTATGTCAGTACAGGGCACAGTACTGACACTAAGTGGAACCACAGCAGCCAATGGGGGACACGCTAATCAGCACAACTGGAAATGTCAGTGCCTCGAGATCTTCAAGGGAGCCAAGCTTCAACACACTGGCTGCTGGAAAGGTAGGTATGAAGCTTCTTCTTTTAGAGGGTATTAGTGCAGTAACTTTTCACACCCGAAAAGACAAGAACTCACTGCTCAAGGTGGTGTGATTGCCTGATGACTCACACTGGTGCATGCCCCTGCTCGCCTCCGTGAAAACTTGATAAAGGAAAAGGAATTGGCAGCACTCCAGGTTGAGTCAAAATCCAGATTTATTGACTGGACATCCAAATATGACAATCGTGACAAGGTAGACGTGTTTCACACACTGACTGTGTGCTTAATCATAATGATTAAGCACACAGTCAGTGTGTGAAACGCGTCTACCTTGTCACGATTGTCATATTTGGATGTCCAGTCAATAAATCTGGATTTTGACTCAACCTGGAGTGCTGCCAATTCCTTTTCCTTTATCAACTTTTCACACCCCCGGAAATACATTGTCACTTTAGGTAAAATAGCTCTTGATCCCAACAGTAACTAGATTTTCTTTCTCAGCACTGTACTTGTAAAAAAAAAACGTCGGACATAGTTGGGCCACTAAGGCAACTGTTCTTCTCTCCCCTTCATCTCATATGATGCCCATTTCTGGCCAAAGTCTGGCTCAGTATGCTGCCCTAATGGACTTGAGACAGACATAATTTTACAATATGGTTTCTTGTTTTGTAAACTGAGAGGCTAATTGTCTGTAACCCCTATAACATTGCCCAGAAATGAGAAGATAGGTCCCTCTCAGTCCTCTCCTGTGGGCAAGTCAGGCTGAAACCAGTCTAGCCATTTATAGTGTTAATTGAATTGGACAGGCATGAGCCATTTTTTTTCTTGTACGGCTCCCTTCTTAAAAGAGTAGGGTAGAAAGTATTTGGTAATGTGTCCCCGAGGGTCTGTCGGAGTCCACAAATATGGCTGAAAAAGTCTCCGCTACAAAAGAAAGCATTGACTTTAGGTCCATACCTTGATACAAAGTTAACTCATGCATGGACCTGGTATTTGTTGTAATATTGGAATTATCTGCATGGGGTTTTCCTGCGTTTTCCCCTAAGATACGAAAAAAACTCAGAAGTTTAGCTGTTGTCTCCTCAAGTTGACTACAGGCTGTCTTTTGTGAGCAGGTATGGTCGAGGGAAGCCGTCCCAGCCTGGAGAACACAGTGATTTTTGCTAGCGGCTTTAATAGCTGCTAGTAATAATTGCATGTAAAATCCAACAGGCTGGTTGTACCCAAGTTGATAGATCGACCAACTTGGGTACATTCAGCCTGCCCATACACGGTTCGAATCTTGGCCAGGTCCTACTGGACAGGCCGAGATCTGAAACATCTTTGGCTGACTTAAAGCCTAGTACACACGCAACGATTATCGGCCGACCGATCGTCCGTCTTTTATCCAGAGTGGTGTTTTGTTGGTTGGAATGTGCCTAGACTGCACACGAATTTTCTCGCCCGACAAAATTCTACTTCAGAAGTGATGGCATGTGTTGGTTTGCTTTCTTTGTGTTCTTTCTTCTCTGAGCATGCCCAGACTTGCTCATTAGATTTTTCCCTGTCGAAATCTGTACTGACTGCATGAAAACCGGCCGTGTTTTGACGGCGGACAAAAATTTTATAGCCTGCACACCAGATTTTTTTCGGCCGAAAAGTCGGAGTCGGTTGTCGGAAGCATCATACTAACAAGCCGTAAATCGGCAGATCGGACGTCGGACGAAAATTCCCTGCCAATTTTCGACGCGTGTGTACGAGGCTTTAGACTGTAAGGGAATTATGCAAACATTTCTGGGTACCCTGTTGTGTAATATTCCGGGTGGTACGGTATCTAAATGGAGGACATAAATAAGTATGAGTTCCTCATGGAGAAGGTTTGATGTCCCTCAGAAGAGTTTTGACTTTTCTTTACAGCATGCAATTACACATTTTTGCAATTTAACCCTCAACTTTAGGCTTTTTCTGCCTTTAAGGGTGTCAAACGTCAATGTTAAATAACAGATAACCACATAAACACACCAATGCGGCCTTCATACAACCAATATCAGATATGTAATAACTTTGAAAATCTGAGGGAGGCCCTTACCCAGCAGGCCTCTAATGACTTTCCTAGGCTGACAGTGATGCCATCTTTGGCTATTTTCCTGGCTTAGGCCGACTCAAATTGCCTATTTACTGTTATTTGCAAAACAGATGTTAATGGAACCAGTGCAAAGGCACAGCCTATAAATGGCATCACTTCCCCCTCCCCCACTAGCAGAGGATGTACCCTGCAGTCTCCTGTGCATGACAGCTGCTCACAATCCTACACCCCATTAAATACCCAAGAGATATGTGAAAGACTCAATCATACCTCTTCTCCTTTATTTTCCAGGAAGGGCGAAGGCCACAGTTTGACGAATGCTAATGTGCAGTCAGTTAGGGCATGTATCAAAGGAACAGCCACAGGGTTTCCGGAGAGCAATACTGCCTCCCCTCCCCCACTCCATACTGCAGCTTTTTTTTCTTCTCCTCCTCCTCCCGCACACACAGTGAGCTGTTGCCACACTTCCTGTAGCTTAGATACAGTGTCTATGCCGATCATTGGCAGTTGGAGCCTTCCCTTATCACATTGTTTTCATTCCAAATGGAGATGGGAAAATACCATAATCCCTGACCTTGGGAGGTGGTGGGGAAGGCTGTTCAGAATCAGACTGGTTTTGGTGCAGCTGGGGGGAGCTGTAGATTCACAAAACGTTTGCTAGTGGTAGAAGAAGTATAATTGCGAGCCACAGTTGTAACCCTTTCTAAGCAATAGTAATACAAAGACAACAGTTGCATAATAGGATGGCGCTGCTTTTGGTTCAAAGTTATCTTTAGGCCAATTAAAATAGGAAGTCTTATCTTATTTTGAAAGCCCACGCCATTGCCTTCATTTTTCTATAGAATATTTAGGGAAAGCTTAAAAAATGATATTCCTAAACAAAAAGGGCAACAATTTTATGATGGGTTGTCGTTAGGTACGGGGTGGATTGCTTTTTCTGAATGTTCCCTGTAAATCGCCAATCTGCTGCCAAACAATTGAATTTGTTTAGTGGAGGGTAGACAGGTCCTTTGGACCCTTTCACAAGTTGATGTACGTAGTTCCCGTTTAGCTTGATTTTGCTAAATTTTCGATATTCCTGAGTGGATGTAAAGGAATTGTGTGGCCCTTTTAACCTCTATTGTTCATTTGAAAATGTTGGTATAGGACTAGTTGATAGACTGTCAGGGAAATGGCCATAGGAGAACTGGCAACATTGCCAGTAATAGAGATGGACGCTCCTGACTCAACTGACACAGCCCTCTGCTGGCCTGTCACGGAAATGGCCATAGAAGAACTGGCAACATTGCCAGTAATAGAAGTGGATGCTCCTGACTCAACTGACACAGCCCTCTGCTGGCCCATCAGGGAAATGGCCTATAAAACGTGGCCATAGGATCAGACTCATTGCTGGATTATCTCTCAGCTTCCTGTGTTCCTGTGTTTCCTGTAGACATATGCCGGTTTTCGGTAATTCGATATATTGCGGTATTGCATAGCCACGGTATTGTTATTGTGGCATTTTTAAAATACCGAGTTTCTCTGTCAAGTCTGCCTGACTTGTGAATTGATACATTTCAGTGAGCTGGATGACTCATTCACTCACACAGCTAACCCCTTTCAGCATTAAGTCTCCTAACTATAAACAAAAATGATTACATTTGTATCTTTTCCTTCCCTCTGCCAGGGAGAAAGGAAGTTTAACCTCTTAAAGACTGGATCTTTTTCTGACACTTGTTGCTTGCAAGTTAAAATCAGTTTTTTTTTTGCTAGAAAAGTACTTAGAACCCCCAAACATTTTATATATTTTTTTAGCAGAGACCCTACAGAATAAAATGGCGATTGTTGTAATATTTTATGTCACACTGTATTTGCGCAGCAGTCTTTCAAACGCAATGATTAGACTTTAATGAATAAAAAAAAAAAAAAAAACGTAACAGTAAAGTTATCCCAATTTTTTTTTTTTTGTTACACAGAGAATCGTGAGAGAATCGTGATCTTTATTCCAAGCTAAAAAATTGTGATTCTCATTTTGGCCAGAATCGTGCAGCTCTAATAAATATATATATATACACACCCACACGCATAGCAGCCCACATTACATTATTATATAGCCATCAAGCAGTGTCTACAAAAAATGCAGAAAGCTTGCCAGAGCAGGAACTGCAGGTTAGTCGCATGGTGCAAAAGCAGGATGGATTTCAAGGCCACTGAATTTTAAAAAAATGCTGCATGCACCTTTTTTCTGCGGAAAATGAGGGCATAGCAGCCCGTTCAAATCAATGGGCTGCTATGCCTGTGCAAATGTGGGCCGCCAACCCGCATACATGTGAACCACCAACCCTCATACATGTGAACCACCAACCCGCATACATGTGAACCAGGCCTAAAGCAATAGTAAAGTCATTTATAAACAACACCTCCTTCAGGTTTAACCACTTCTTGACCACAAGGATTTGCCCTCTTAATGACCAGGCCATCGGATCGGAGCCGAGCGCCAGGACCAGTTATCACCAGTTAGGCCAGACACTGCTTGATGACCTATTTTAGGCCTGGTTCACAGAGTCTGTACTGACTGACTATATAATAATGTGCATAAGTGAACCAAAGCCCCTAAATTCAGCAATGAAATTGAAGTGAGGTGGAAATTTAATAATTTAAATTTAATAATAGAATACCGTGATAATACCGTATACCGTGGCAAAACCTTAATCAATTAATCGCAGCATGAAAATCTGATACCGTCACAAGCCTAGTTTCCTGTTTGGATTTCCTGTTGTGACTTGGCTTGTTCCTGATTCCGTTTGATCTCCTGCTCCTGGTTTGACCCTTGGCTTCTCCCACTGACCTTACTTCCGTTACCTACTGTGTATGACCCTGGCTTGCTTCAAGACCTTGGCTATTCTGGTTGTCTCCTGTGCATGATCTCGGCTTGTACCACGGTTTCCGCTACTAGGGACTATTCCTTGGCACAAGGTAGCCCGGCTGCTTCAGAGCCTTGGAGACTCATACCCTGCTGCGATTCCAGCCTGTTCCAGTTCGCTCTCGGATTTCTCCTGGGTCTACCTACCTGCCTGCAGCTGGTAACCCGTGCCACTTGGGGCGCCACACCCTTTGTACCATCTCCAGGGGTGTGCCGCACTGAGCCGCAAGGGGAGCCCTCTCAGCACCCTTGACATAGACCTTGAGTCCTCTTTCTTGGGGAAGAAACAACTCTGTGTTGAGGATGATTGCATACATTGACACCCACATCCCAATAGAACATAAAACAAGGTTAAAAAGAAGGGAGGATTGTCTGGTGTTCCACTGAACCGCCAACAGATCCAACCCTACTTGATAAAGAAAAGGGGACTTTTAAGGGTGTGAAGCAGGGGTGTCCAAACTATGGCCCTCCAGCTGTTCAGGAACTACAATTCCCATCATGCCTAGTCATGTCTGTGAATGTCAGAGATTTACAATGCCTCGTGGGAACTGTAGTTCCTCAACAGCTGGAGGGCCTTAGCTTGAACACCCCTGTGTGCAAAGGTGAGCATAATAAAGCATCAGCTGAATACCATAAAAAGCCAATTTATTGTATACACATATTAAAAAACACAAAAAAACGACACAAAAAAATATGAGAGTTTCATTACGAATCCACCATGAAGAATAGATCCATCCAACAAGTATGAATAGTCTGATGATGATCCAGTGTATAGCATGGGTCTAACGCGTTTCGCTGAATTGTGACAGTGCTTCATCAGAGACCCTTAGCTCAATGGCAGACACACAAAGTATAGAAATAATGGACAAATCTTCAAAGGCTGGAATAGGGTGGGCGATGAACAGGTACGGCAGAGATGCCCGACAGTAGTAGCCTACAGGGAAACCCCAGGCACAGGACCTAGGGCAATATCCCAGGGGAGCACTGAGCCCCACAAATCAGGACATCCAAGACGGTTTAGAAGTGGAGGGACTTGGTAGGTTAAGACACAACTGCATGCCCAAAGTATTCAGCAAGTTGCAGGAACCGTGTGTGTAAATGTCCCCGAAATGGAATGGGAGCATTCAGGAACAATGGAATTTAGGATTTCATGAATTGTATGGTTTTCTGCAGGACAAATTTTCATTTGACAAATTTGCAATCTGCCTGATTTGTAAATCAATTTGGTCATCACTATGTGTCTGTTATAACTAAATGATTCATTTTTTTTATTTGAAATTTCTAGATCTCATAAAATTGAAAGGAAATATAAAGCCATTGCTTCTTTGTGGATTATTGATTGGAATTATTGTCAAAGCGTTCACAAACTCATTCAAAGTTGCTGATTAAAATAATTTGTTTTTTATCGAGTATGAACCCTTGTGACAGAAAATGAGAGTAAATCTTTATAAATTTAGTAGAAATACCTTCTCAATTGTCATCGGAATTGTTGCTCTCATTAAAATGTTTCCCATCACCTTCTGTCCCAGTGACAACTATGAGCGTCTCCCGGAGAGGCTGGCGGTTCACATACTAGGATCGGCACTCTGCATCTAACACTTGGGCTTCATACAAGAAGAGACACATATGGTTTAACCCTTTTGGCACAATCATATGCTCCTAGCAACCCTTTGAGATTACATATGGGGAGAATAGAGGACACGTAATGCTGTTGTGATTACAACTCCACGAAATGGCCTGAAGAAGCTGCGGAGCGAAACGCGTAGCGATTCTCTGGTTACGCTTCCACCACAAGTGAACCCTGCATACTTTAAAAACTGTTAAGTCTTACCTTTTTCATGGTCCGAATCCTATATATCTAATATGTTATGTCTGTTATGCATAAGGGTTCCCTTGATTTAGGAGCATACTGTTTTACGACCATTTATGTATGTTTGCACAATGGTTTTTATGAATTTATTTGAATTTTTTTGTACAATAAACTTGTTTTTAAATATATACATTTAAGTGTGAATTCTTCTTGAGATCAGTCTAATAGATGCCTTCAAAGTCCAATCGGTTTTTAAGGGGATGAAGAGTCCTTCCTTTCTTCCCCCTTCCAGTTCTTTGGTAT
The DNA here is from genome assembly GCF_965119305.1 of Pelophylax lessonae. Classification (NCBI taxonomy): domain Eukaryota; kingdom Metazoa; phylum Chordata; class Amphibia; order Anura; family Ranidae; genus Pelophylax; species Pelophylax lessonae. The sequence goes on along the minus strand of NC_138775.1, from coordinate 21,998,167 downwards.
ATACATTTTTTTGGGACGTGGCATCACTCTGTTGAGATTGTGTCTCAAATACTTCTACCTAACTGTAACAATTGGAACTTTTCTTCACGTTTTTGTCCCATTTATAACGAACGCCAGGACAAATAGAGAATATACATTTCCCCGACAGAGACAGTAGTTAAAACCTGACAGGGGTTTTAACACCAATTGCCCACCACCACCATTACTCTATCCAAAACTTCAAATAAAAGGCTTTTACTTTAGATATACTTTGAAATCTAAAGTCTGGCTATCCAACGGTTTAATGGAAGATTTTCAGCAATATCCGTCTCCTATCTATTGTTTCAAACCCAGAATTTATACTTACCTGCCCGTCAGCCTTTATGTTGGATCTTCACCCCCCTTGAAGAGCTCTAGGTGTCTATACCTGTGGTTGTCAACTTATAAGCTAAAGGGGGCCTCAAATGCAGCCCTGACATCACCCATGGGCCGTAAGTAATGTTCAATATATGTAATGCTTTGGAGGACTGTCAGAAACCACAGACCTAATAGAAGAAATTAGGGTCAGAGAGTGTGGACATGCTACATGTTTGGCTGGGGATAGACAATACAAAACTGGCAACATGTTACATGAGGCTAGTGGAGATCAATGCTATTACACTAATCAATATTCCCACTACATGAGTTCTGAGGGCCGCAGGTTGATATACAAAAGGGTCACATGTGGCCCTTTGGCTACAGGTTGGGCACCAGGGGGGTCTATACTATCCAACATTTTCAGGTGTAACAAATAGCATGTCCCCCCACTGGACAATGTGTTTTTTCCCATCGACTTCTACATCAGAACAGGGCACAGTAGTAGCAAAATGTGGAACCACAGAAGCCACAAGGGGACACACTATTCAGCACACCCAGAAATTCATGGAGCTCCTATAGCCTCATCACACTGGCAACCAGACATAGTATGTATTGTAAGCATAAAGGTTCTTCTTTTAGATGGTATTAGTGTAGTACTTTGTGTAGTATCTTTTACACCTTCTGACTTGGTCACTTTAAGTAAAATAGCTCTTGATGACAATAGTAAATATATGGCGCTTTTCCACTGCATGGAACCGAGCAGTTCGGCTCGCTTTTGTGCTTTTCCACTACTGGTACCGCATGGTATGGTGTAGGAACGGTTCGGTACGGTACGGCGGCGCTTTTCCACTGCATGGAATCGAACGGTACGGCTCTCAAAAACAGTACCACCTCGATTGTGGTTCCAAGAGGTACCATACCTGGTACCATATCCCACAATCCTTTGCATGCAATCACTACTAGCCACTGATTGGTCAGAGAATCCCACCCACCCCGTTGTTATTCCACCCACTTAACTTTAGTACTACTTTAGTGGAAAAGCAAACCATACCGTACTGTACCGGACCGTTCCAACACCGTACCATGCGGTACCAGCAGTGGAAAAGCAAACCGGGCCAAGCAGGGCCGAGTAGAGCCAAGCCGGTACTTGCAGTGGAAAAGTGCCAATATTCTCTTTCCCAGCACTGTATTGAACAAAGGGAGAGAACTTGTTTAGGTAACTGTTCTTTTCTTAGGTATGAGGCCCATTTCTGGTCACAGTCTGGCTCGTTATACTACCCTAATGAACAAGAGGCAGACATTATGGCGTAATATAGTTTAGTAAACTGAGAGGCTAATTGGCTGTAACCCTCAGAAAAAAGACCTAGAATGGAGAAGATTGGCCCCTCTCAGACCTTTCCTTCTCTGCTTTTTGGGCAAACCAGGCTGAAATCAGTCAAGTCATTCATAGCATTAATTTAATTTGACAGGCATGGGGCATTTCTTCTGGTTTAGCTCTCTTCTTAGAAGAGTAAGGTACAGAAGGGTTCGTAAGAGTCCCCAAATATGGTTGAAAGAGTCTCAGCTTCAAAGGAAAGTACACATTTTCGGTCCTTACTTTACTAGAAAAATTAACTCATGCATGGCCCTGGTATTAGTTGTCCAGTAGAAATTTTGGAATAATTATCTTTGATGGAAGTGATTATGCCATGGGCAGTAAGGTGGTTATGAGGTTAGCATTCTTGCCTTTCTGCATCAGGGTGATGAGGTTCTTCCATATGTACCATCTGCATGGAGTTTGCCTGAGTTTCCTCCTAAGATTCAAAAGGGCCATGAAATATTTTTTAGTGCTCCCTCAAGCTGTCCTTTAAGCATTTTGTGTGTGTAGGCAGTGCTTTAAGTGGGCGGGTATGCACTGGTACTCAGTACCGCCACTTCCAAATATGGCTCTTGAGCATACCGCCACCTCTCCATGCGCCTTAGCGTACCAGTACGCTCATTTTGGACATCTGCGCCCTAAATTGCCCCTCCCCCAAGAATATTTCCCACTCTAGAGCAAGACCAGTCACCACCAGTGAGTCCCCCTGCTCCGGAGTCCCACTGTGTGTAGGTATAATTGGGCCTTTAGATTGTAAGCTCCCGTGGGGCCTATGGATGTGTACTCTGATGTGCAATATGTAGAGTTTTATATAAATACAATTTTGTACTCTGATATGCAATATGTCGAGTTTTATATAAATACAATTAAAAAATAAATCATTTCCTTTTGGACAGGGTTTTTCCAGTTTGATGTCCCTCAGGTGACTTGTGACTTTTACTATTGCATGCAATTAAACATGGTTTCCCCATAAACCTCAGCTTCACCCTTCTTGTACTTAAAGTTCTTTCTGAATTGAAGGGAGGATATAAGAGTCAAATTCCAATGTCAGACAACAGGTAACCACATACACATACCGATTCGGCCTTCCTTCAACTAATATCGGACATGTAACAACCTCGAAAGTCGGAGGTTGGCCGGCATACAGCAAGCTTCTAATGATTTTCCAAGACTGACAGTGAGGCCATCTTTGGCCATTTTCCTTGCCCAGGCCGACTCAAATTGTCTGTCTACAGTTCCTTGCTAGACAGATGCTAAGGGAACCAGTGCAAAGGCACATCCTATAAATGGCTTCACCTCCCCCTCCCCCCACCAGCAGAGGATGTACCCTGCAGTTTCCTGTGCATGACAGCTGCTCACAATCCTACACCCGCTTAATACCCAAGAGATATATGAAAACTCAGTCATACCTCTTCTTCATTTTTTTTCCGGCAGGGCGAAGGCCACAATTGCTGAATGTTAATGTGCAGTCTGGGAATGTTTCAAAGGAAAAAACCATGGGGTTTCCGGTGACTAGTAAGCATTACTGCCTCCCCTCCCCCACTGTATACTGCAGCTTTTTTTTTTCCCCTCCTCCTCCTCCACCAACACTGCCTGGAGCTTGGATACGGTTTATATGCCGATCATTGGCAGTTAAAGCCTTCCCTTATCACACTATTTTCATTCCACATGGAGGTGGAAAAATACCACACTCCTTGATCTTGCTGGTGGTGGGGAAGGCTGCTGGTTTTGGTGCAGCTGGGGGAGCTGTAGATTGAAAATAACATTTGCTAGTGGTAGGGAAAAAATAAATGCAAGCCACAGTTGTAACCCTTTCTAGGCAATTTGAACATAAAGGCAATTGATGCATAATGAGATGGTACTGTCTTTGATTCTCAGTAGTCTTTATGCCAATGGACATAGGAAGTCTTATTTTAAAAAAATGTTTTGGCTAATATGAAAGTGCACGTCATTCCCTTTGGTTTCCTATTGAATTTGCAAAGGGTAAAAGGACTACCCTCCTGAAAAAAAAATGTTCTGGTGGGTTGTCATTAGATAACGAGTTGGTTGCAAACAAATCCATCTGTTTAGTGGTGGGTAGAGGAGGCCTTTGGACCCTTTACATGTTCATGTACGTGTTCCCATTTAACTCTGATTCAGCTAAACTGTCAATATTCTGAGTGGATCTAAAAGAATTTAAGAATATGTGGCCTTTTTTAAATGCTCTAGTTTATTTGAAAAGGTTGGTTCAGGACTAGTTATTAAATCTTTAGTTATTTTTTCTTGGGGTTGTAGCAACTACGTAAGTTTGGATAAACCAGTGGTAGTCAACTTGATATGGGGGGCTCAAGTGCGGGTCCTAACATCACCAAAGTGTAACACATAAATGCAAGAAATATTCATTATCAGAGACAGCAGACACACAACAGGATATAGTCTAGGTCTATGGACACGATCCAAGAGATGGGCAGAGACTGTGGACAAAATCCAAGAGATGGTCAGAGATTATGGACATGTTACAAGAGATGGGCAGAGACTGTGAGCATAATTGAAGAGATGGGCAGAGATTGTAGACATGTTACAAGAGATGGGCAGAGACTGTGGGCATAATTGAAGAGATGGGCAGAGATTGTGGACATGTTACAAGAGATGGGCATTGATTGTGGACATGTTTCAAGAGATGGGCAGAGATTATGGACATAATCCAAGAGAAAGGCAGAGATTGTGGACATGGTACAAGAGATGGGCAGAGACTGTGGACATATTTCAAGAGATGGGCAGAGATTGTGGACATGTTACAAGAGATGGTCAGAGATTGTGCACATAAAACAAGAGATGAGCTGAGACTGTGGACATAATTCAAGAGATGAGCAGAGACTGTGGACATAATACAAGAGACCGTCAGAGGTTGTGGACGTAATACAAGAAATGGGCAGAGGTTGTGGACATGTTACAAGAGATGGGCATAGATTGTGGACATGTTACAAGAGATGGGCAGAGATTGTGGACATGTTACAAGAGATGGGCAGAGACTGTGGGCATAATTCAAGCAATGGGCAGAGACTGTGGACATAATACCAGAGATGGTCAGAGATTGTGGACTTAATACAAGAGATGGCCAGAGGTTGTGGACATAATACAAGAGATCAGCAGAGACTGTGGACATAATTCAAGAGATGGGCAGAGATTGTGGACATACTACAAGAGATGAGCAGAGCAGAGCAGAGACTGTGGACATAATACAAGGGATGAGCAGAGACTGTAGACATAATTCAAGAGATGGTCAGAGAATGTTGACATAATGCAAGAGAGGGTCAGAGATGCTTCAGGAGACAGCCAAGGACTGGAGATATATTGCAAGAGGCTACTAGAATGCAAAAGCCAAAAAAGTCCACCCTGGATCAACCATTGATAAAACAGGAATACTAGTATCTGCTAATTAATTCCTGCTGCCTAAATATACCTTATCACCATCCCTGAATAATTACATGGTGGTGAAGTCCCATGACTCAAACAACTGAAAAAACAAAGGTATAGACCAGTGATGGCGAACCTTGGCACCCCAGATGTTTTGGAACTACATTTCCCATGATGCTTCACTACACTGCAGAGTGCATAAGCATCATGGGAAATGTAGTTCCAAAACATCTGGGGTGTCAAGGTTCACCATCACTGGTATAGACCAAGAGAGTCAAATGGGGACACACAGGTAATGAAAAAGGCAAATTTTGTTTTTAAAATATAGAAAGACCAACATATAACCATGCTCCCATTAAAATTGACAACGTTGTCTAATGAAATTAGCGGGATAAGGCACCCATTCCCCACCAATTAGCGGGATAAGGTAGCTGCACATTCATTACCCATCACAACCTCCACCCATACAAACCGGCCACAATTATGGAAAGTCCAGCAAGGGATATAGTAATCCTATAGTCTCTGGTGTGGAGACTATAGGATTACTATATCCCTTTCTGGACTTTCCATAATTGTGGCCGGCCTGTATTGGTGGAGGTTGTGATGGGTAACGAATGTACAGCTGCCTTATCCCGCTATTTTTTTTAGACAATGTTGTCAATTTTAATGGGGGAATGAGTGTTATATGTTGGTCTTTCTATATTTTGAAAATACATTTTGCTTTTTTCATTACCTGTGTGTCCCCATTTGCCTCTCTTGGTCTATACCATGGTTTTTTTAAGAGGCTACTAGAGATCACTACTAGGCCTCATGCACACTGTGCTCCTAAACTCACGTTTAGGAGCTTTTGGCATTTATTTTGGAAAAGCCCCTGAACTCAACTCAATAAAAGCCTATGTGCCCATGCACACATAAGCTTTTACCAGATCTTAGGAGCAGGAGAGTTTAGAGGCAGTCAAAGCTCCTCTCCTGAATGCAGAAGAATTGTGTTCAGGAGAGGAGCTTTTGGTCATAAAAAACTCCAAACACACTTAAATGCCCTTAAACGCTAGGTGCATTTAGCATTTCAGTATTAAATTCATTGCAAAGGCCAATTAAATAAATGAACTCCCAAACACCAAATGCTGCTAAAGTCTGCTAAACCGGTTTGAAAAAATGCAGCTTAGGTGAGTTTTCAACACTGATTCTCCTGTAAGGGGAAACAGCATTTACAATAGACCGGTATGCATGAAGCCTAACAGGGCAATAGGAAAACACAAATTAGTGTTTGCAGGGGCCACAAAAAGTGTCAAAAGGCCACAGGTTTAGAACTGGGGGAATAAATGTTCAGACATGGAGAATCTCTGATTTGGTAATCTTTACCTTGCTGAAATAATTACATACAGTTCTGGTGTGATTTGTGAAGAATCCTGCAGTTCAGTAACAGAAATGATGAATTTATGAATTGAATGATATTCTGCAGGACAAATGTTAATGAGACAATATTGCAGTCCACCTGATTTGTACATCAATTTGGCCATCTCTATGTGTGCGGTATGGTACATAAATGATACATCTTTCAGTTGAATCTTTTAGATCCCGAAAAATTAAAAGGAAATGCAAAGCCATTGCTTAGTTTCTAATTGGAATTGTTGTCTTAGCATTTACAAACTCGTTCAGACTATTTGATGGAAATCATCTGTTTTTGACAATCCTTGTTATTTTTTTTCCCCTATTGCTGCTTCCCAGGGCCGCTGATAGGGGGGGACCACCAGCCCTCTTGTAGGGGGCCCGAGCACGCAGGGGGGCCCACACAGGGAGGGGGATTAGTGATGGACAACAATTACGGAAATCTTCCTCCAGCACCTGAATCTGATCTGTCCCTCTCCCTGCTATCAGCTTTTATCTGCTGAGAAAGAGACAGTCTTCCCTCACTAATCCCCCTCCCTTGTGTGGCCCCCCCTCCCAGCACTTATCTCTGCTCAGGAGTTTATTTGTAAATTGTAACTTTGTTTCTCTCTCTCTGTCTCTCTGATCACTGAGCTCCAACTGCCCAGCCTGTATATTTTTCTCATCTCATCTTCTTTTTTATTTAACATAGTTTTTTTTTTTAGATTTAGCAGGAATTATGCGAGTTATGTTATATTTGTGTCTGATAATAGTGATTTTGTTGCAATTTCAGCTAAATATATCTTTAATATCTTCTTGAGGGGGCCCTGCCAGGTAGTCTGTACGGGGCCCTGCGATTTCTATCAGCAGCCCTGCTGCTTCCTGTTAGTAAGATTTCTTCCAATTCCTGTTCGGGAGACCGAAACCAAGAGGAAATCTTTCCAAAATTACGGAAAATACCTTCTCAATTTTCATTGGAGTTGGAAGATTTCCCGTCACCTCCTGTAACAATTTGTTTTTCCCATGACTTTTTGTCTTTTATTGTCATCATTATTGTAATTATTATTGATAACCATCACCAGGACAGATAAAGAGGGTAAATTCCTCCAACAGGGAAACAAACAGTAATGAGAACCTGACAGGGGTTTTAACTAGCGATCGACCAATATCAGCTCTTTTCGTTGCCGATACCGATATTTTGGCCATTGCATATCGGTCATTTAAATTTAAATTTTACATTTAAATTTTTTTTATTTTTATCACTTGCCAGGTACTCTTGTGGAGGGGTTTGGGGGTCTGAAAGACCCCAAACTCCTCCTCTGCACTTAAAAGCATTCAAAACGCCAAGTTTGGCTGTTTTGAATGCTGTCATTTTTTTTAAATCTGGGGCCGAGTATCTGGAAGTAATATCATGACATCACTTCCAGGTTTTTACATGGAGACCCGATCAGAGCCGAATTCGGCTTTGATCGGGTCTTCGGCGGCCGTGCAGGCTGGTTGCCCGGGTCCCCCGGTGGGACGGGAGTCCCGGGCGAGTCGCAGAACGGCAGCGGGAGGGGGGTGACGTCCCCTACCGCTCCTTGTAATGACAGCCGAGCGGCTTTTCAGCCGCATCGGTTGTCATTACAAGACAGCCGACCGTCGGCTATGGATGCCGGTACCGGGGTGATGTCTCCAGCGGCAGGCATCCCTCCGATACAAGCATTTTCCGAAATATCGGCAATATCGGTAACCTCAGGGGGCGATTCCGATATATCGGGGAAAGTGCATATCGGCCCTCGATATATCAGCTTTGCGGATAATCGGTCGATCCCTAGTTTTTAACCCCCCGCCACTCTATCCAAAACTAAAAATTAAAGGCTTTGTCTTTAGATACACTACACGATTACCAAATCCAAAGTTTGCTATCCAACAGTTTAATAAAAAAAAATTTCAGCAATATCGGTCTCCTATCTGCTATTTCAAACCTGGTATTTACACTTACCTGTCTGGCAGCCTTTGTGTTGAAATGTCACCCTCTTGAAGAGTTCTGGACATCTGAACTATCCCAAATTTCCAGAGGTAACAAATAGGGTATCCTTCACTGGACGCTGTGTTTCCTCTCCTTGACCCCTATGTCAGTACAGGGCACATTAATGACATTGGAGTTGGCAGGTAGAACCAGAGCAGCCACCTGTGGACATGCTTTTCGACACATCTGGAAATGTCAAATAGTCTCTATGTCCTGAGATTTTCAAAATAGTCACTGGCTTCTAGAAAGGTAGGTATAAAGCATCTTCTTTCAGAGTGTATTGGTGAAGTTCCCCCTGACATGGTCACATAGAATGGAACCACAGCAGCCACCGCGGCACAAGCTAATCAGCACACATGGAAATGCCAGTGCCTTGAAAAGAGCCAAGCTTCAACACACTGGCTGCTGGACAGGCAAGTATAAAGCTTTTTCTCTTAGACATTGTCCCTTTAGGTAAAATAGCTCTTGATCCCCATAGTAACTAGATTCTCTCTCTCAGCACTGCACCAAAAGAAAGTGGAGAACTTGGTTAGGCCACTTAGGCAACTGTTCTTCCCTTAGGTATGAGGCCCATTTTTGGCCAAAGTCTGGCTTAGTTTGCTGCCCTTATGGACAGGAGGCAGACAATTTTTTATAATATGGTTTCCCATTTGCTAAACTGAGATGCTAATTACCTGCTACATCAAAGTGCCAAAAATGTAGAAGATAGGCCCATACCAGACCTCTTCTTCTCTGTTATAGGCAAGACTGAAACAAATCTAGCCATTGAAAGTGTTATTAAAGTTGAGAGGTGTGGGTAATTTTTTCTTGTTTAGCTTAATCTTAGAAGAGTAAAGTAGAAAGTATTTGGTAGCATGTCTAGGAGGGTTTGTATTAGTTCCCAAATATGGCTGAAAGAGTCTCAGCTACAAAATAAAGAACAAACTTTAGGTCCTTACTTTGCTGAAAAATTAACTGGCCCTGGTATTATTTGCATTGGAATCATCTGCATTGAGTTTTACATAGTTTCCTCCTAAAATTAAAAAAAGGCCCTGTAAGTTTAGCTGTTGCCTCCTTAGGTTGACCCTGGAGTGTTAACTCATGCATGGCAAAAAAAGGGTAGAACTTAGTTGGGCTACTGAGACAGCTGGTATGAGGCCCATTTCTGGCCAAAGTCTGGCTCAGTATGCTGTCCTCATAAACAGGAGGCAGACATTATTTTATAATATGGTTTCTTGCTTAAAGCGGAGTTCCACCTAAAAAAAAAGAAAATACATAAAAATACCCCCGGGACAGTCAGGGCTTGTGCATTCCACAATGGATAGCCTCTGAACTGTCCCGGGTTGCACTTACCTGCAAGAAGAAATACTTACCTTGAAAATGTCTTCTCCAGCGCTGCCATCTCAGGTGTGGGCAGCTTGAAGCCAGCGCGATCCTCTTCTGCGTCCTCTTCCGTCTTCTTCGGTCCCACGATGCACTGCACCGGCCCCGCCGTCACTTCCGGTGCTTCAGCGTCATCCCTGCACAACTTCTGGGCAGAAGCTGTTTAGCAAGGTATGACGGCGCCTGCACCGTAACTGACGTCGGGGGCCGGTGCAGGCGCATTGATTCCTGGGAGCGATGACGTTCAGCTCCCAGGAATCTTTGCAAGCCAGGAAGTGACGACGGGCCGTGGCCACCGAGGGGAGGAAGAGGAAGTAAGGTAAGTATATTATCTTCTAAACAAGGTAAGTAAAAAAAAAAAAAAAATTGCTATTATCCATTTGTTTTTCAGGTGACCCCGGGCATGAAGATGGACCGAAGTCACATTTTAGGGTGGAACTCCACTTTAAACGGTAGCTCCGCTTTCGTGGGGAAAAAATCAGCAAACAAAGAAAAAACAATTTAGCGTATACTAATGCGACACAAATCATATTGTAATTGAAAGTTATTAAAAATGACCTTTCCTTTTCAATCTGCAGCTGTTGTAATTTTCTGGAAATGCAATGCAATATGGCTGCCTGGAGCTGTTCTGTACACAGAATGTATACTGACCACACCCCAGAATCATAATTTCCCTCTTGTGTGATTGGCTCACCAATTTTCCCAGAAGTCTGCACTAAGATACAAGTCAGATTTCTGGCATCCCCTGCAACAAAAATGTCATTTTTCGTAAGATACTCCCAATAGGAACACATCTAAAGGGACGCAGGCCCAGCAGCTTTCCTCATTAGAGCCCTGCAGCTGATAGATAATTATGAAACCACTTCCATTTGACCCACTCAGCACAGAGGAACAAACAATGATTTCTTAAGAATAACAAAAGGAAGGAATCTGCAATAAAGTTTGTTAAAATCCCTGCAATGTACAGAGATCACCCAGAGAGGAATGTTTTTTCTCTACAAAAGTGGAGTTACCATTTAAACTAGCAAAATTGGTAAACTGTTTAGCAAATTAGCTTCAAACTGCCCAGAATGGAGAAGATAGGCCCCTCTCAGACCTCCCCTTCTCTGCTTTGGACAAGCAAGCCAGGCTGAATTTGGTAAAAACCATTCATGGCTTTGATCGAATTTGAAGGACATTGGGCATTTCTTCTCATTTTCTTACAAGACTAAGGTACAAAAGGGTTCCTTAAGCCCCGTACACACGTACCGATGGTCGGCTTACAAATGTTCCTCTTTTCTCCCCGGGATGTCGGTGTCTGCTGAAAAGTGCAAAGACAGCACAAGGACAGCACAAGAATTTTGTCCGCCGACTGCAGAAGTGATGTCATGTAATGGTTAACTTTCCCTGTGTTTTCTATTTTCTGAGCATGCCCAGTCTTGCAAATCTGCGGTCTGTCGGCCGAATTGTGTACTGACAGGCGAACAATCGTCCGTTCTGGTGTCGGCATACAAATATTTTCATGTTTGCACGAAAGACTTTTGTCCGCGGATTGTGCGCAGACATCTGTCGGAGGCACCATACTAACACGCGTACAATCGGCAGATCCTTCGTCCACCGACGTTTGTATGCCGACGATCGGTACGTGTGTACGGGCCTTAAGACTTCCAAAAGATGGCTGAAAGAGCCTTGTCTACAAAGAAAAGCACAAACAATAGTTCCATACCTTGAAAAATTAACTCATGCATGGCCTAGGTATTAGTTGCCCAGTAATAATTTTGGAATCATTATCCTTGATGGAAGTGATTATGCCATGGACAGTATGGTGGCTAAGTGGTTGACACTCTTGCCTTGCTGCATCAGGGTGATGAGTTTATTTGCTTATGTGTCATCTGCATGGAGTTTGCTCCTAAGATTCCAAAGGGCTATGGAAGGTTATATTTTGCATCCTCACGTTGAACCTAAAGTGCTTTGTGTGTGCAGGTATGGTCAAGCTTTAGATTGTAAGCTCTTGTGGAGGCAGAGCTTTATGAAAATGCTTCTATGTACTCGGTTGAGTAATATTTTGGTGGCATATAAATAAAGTCAATAAATATTATTTCCTATAGGGTTCCTATTTGATGTTTCTCAGAAGAACTGTGACTTTTATTGCATGCAATTTAACATTGTTGCACCTCAAAGCGGTTCGTCGCTGCATCTGAGAACCACAAACCAAAAACACTATTTACTTAATTTTTAATATTCAAAGCAAACTCCCCCATTCATTTATGCCTCATGCTTTATTTTGTTGAGAAATCACTTTGAAAATCAACCCCCTGGCAGGGGCCATCTTGAGTAAGGGCAAATGATTCATGTAGCATTTACTTCCTTGAATCCATCTGCCCTTAGCTCAGCCATGCACGCCAGAGAGTGTGCTTAGCGAAGAAAGCTCCTCCTCCACTCCTCCCCTTCTGAAGACTCCTGGAATGTATGACATCATTTGCCTAGGCAAGAAACCAGGTTTAAAACAAGTAAATATGATATACTTTCCTATCTATTTACTAATGCTAGCAGCATGAGGATTAAAAAAAATAATTTTTGATTGGGAGTGTGAAGTTCCACTTTAATGCTCATCTTCAGCCTTCTTCGACTGAAAGCTCTCAAATGCTAATATCAAGAGTCAAATGCTAATATCAAAAACAAAAACAAATGACCAGGCACTCATGGGGTGCCTGTTGTATGAAGGATAAGAACCAGCCAGTGAGCCACCAAGAAAGTCCTTAGGCTGCCAGCCAGTGATGCATGGGATGGATGCTGGAGCAGGCTATAACATGTAATGTCAGTGCATAGGACAACACAAACAAGATCCAAGGGAATACAAGAGAGATGTCAGATCAAGAAAGTTCAGTTAATTGATATAAAAGGGGGTGGGGGGGCATCTATGTACATACCACCCTAGATCTAGAGTCAGGCAGGGGCACCGTCAGGATAGAAGACTGAATGGCCAATTGCCAAATGCCGCTATGTGCTGAGCGATGGAGATCCTTGGCAGAACCAGCCGGCGCAAGGATGAACCGTCACTGCGCTGCTCTGATGAGATGGCAAAACAGGTGACTTGATAAAGCGCATGCGCACGAAACGCGTAGTCACAACAATGGAGGAAGTTTGCGTTCCACCCTGGTTCCTGCAAGGCAAGTGGCATCAGAGCAGCGCAGCAACGGTTCATCCCCGTGCCGACTGGTTCCAGCAAGGATCTCCATCGCTCAGCACATAGTGGCATTTGGCAATTGGCCATTCAGTCTTCTATCCTGATGGTGCCCCTGCCTGACTCTAGACCTAGTGTGGTATGTACTTTGATGTCCCCCCCCCCTTTATACCAATAAACTGAACTTTCTTTATTGGACATCTCTCTTGTATTCCCTTGGATCCCGTTTGTGTTATTCCTATATGTTGCCATTACATGTTATAAAATGCTAATATCAGACAACAGGTAACCACATACACATACCAATGCGGCCTTCATTCAACTAATAATGGACTTTAACAGCCTTGAAAGTCGGAGGGAGGCCGGCACACAGCAGGCCTCTTATGACTTTCCAAGGCTGACAGTGAGGCCATCTTTGGCAATTTTCCTTGCCCAGGCCGACTCAAATTGTCTGTCTACGGTTCCTTGCTAGACAGACGCTAATGGAACCAGTGCAAAGGCACAGCCTATAAATGGCAATTCTTCCCCCCTCCCCCCACCAGCAAAGTATGCACCCTGCAGTCTCCTATGCATGACAGCTGCTCACAATCTTACACCCCCATTAATACCCAAGGGATATGTGAAAACTCAATCATACCTCTTTTCCATTTTTTTTTCCCCGGCAGGGCGAAGGCCACAATTGCTGAATGTTAATGTGCTGTCAGGGATTCTTTCAAAAGGAACAGCCACGGGGTTTCTGGTGAGTAGTCAGCAATACTGCCTCCCCTCCCCCACTGTATACTGCAGCTTTTTTTTTTCTCCTCGCGCTTGGATATAGTTTCTAATGCCGATCATTAGCAGTTGGAGCCTTCCCCTTATCACACTATTTCCATTCCACATGGAGGTGGGAAAATACCACACTCCCTGACCTTGTTAGTGGTGGGGAAGGCTGCTAAAAATCAGACTGGTTTTGGTGCAGCTGGGGGAGCTGTAGATTCACATAACATTTTCTAGTGGTAGGAAGAAGTATGAATGCAAGCCACAATTGTAACCCTTTCCAAGCAATTGTAATACAAAGGCCGTTGCATAATAGGATGGCGCTGCTTTTGGTTCAAAGTTGTCTTTATGCCAATGGAAAAAGGAAGTCGTAAAAAAAAATGTAAAATTGTTTTGGCTAATATGAGAGCGCATGTTATGTCGTCTTTTGGTTTCCTGTTGAACTTGTAAGGACAATTTAATGTGATTAAAAGAATAACCTTCCTGAACAAAAAGGACAGTCGCTATGTGGTGTGATATGATAAGGCGCTGAGTGGATTGATTTGTCTGGATGTCCCTATTAATCGCCGATCTGCTGCCGTACTAATCCATCTGTTTAGTGGAGGGCAGGGGCGTAACTAAAGGGGTTGCAGGGGTTGGAGGGGTTGCAATTGCAACCGGGCCCCATGCTCCAGGGGGCCTGTGCGGCTCCCCTGTACACCTGGATAGGAGGGGCGGCGGGGGGGGGGGGGGCAGCATGTAGAGAAATCACTGTCCTCCTATTTCCTCCTTTAGCTGCAGGAGGAAAATGGAGGAGATTGGTTCCTCTGTATGCTGCCCCTGCCACTCCTCCTATCCTGTTCACTTGTGTTCTGCTGTCTCTGGGCCCAGGTGTGCTCCCCTGGTCCACCCCTCTCTTACCGGCTGCTGTAGGGGATGCGCCACAATAGAGAACCAGGAAGGGGGTCGATAAATATGTAATTTATCAGCTCCTTCCTTTTCTGAATGGACAGAGTCATAGTCAGTGATATTATAAAAAAATAAAATAAAATTGTAGCACCCTACAAGGTAGGTGCTAGGTAAAGCATGGTGGGCCATGGCTGCCTAACAGCAGGACCATGATTTTCAGCAGGGCTGTCATGTCTCCCAGGTGTGGTTGTTGAGACTGGGGAGTCTCCCCACTGTGCTCCATGAGAGGGTTCTCATTGGGCAGTGGAGGAAACTCAGCCAATGGCACACTCAGGCCTGTATCTACCCCAGAAAGGCAGATTCTGCCGCACAGCATTCTGGGAGTGGGTATAAGTTTGAGGGGAGCACATGACGCAGCATCTTTGGTGGGAAGCAGAGTCCCAGGAGGGAGAGTACAGCTGTCTCTCCTCTTGTCAGACGAATTGGGTGTCCCAGGCGGCTTGCCTAGTGAGAGGGGACAGAAGGCTGAGCTGAGCTGCAGAGAGGATCCGGTGCAGAGGACCAGCAGAGAGAGAGGGGTCCAGTTTCAGGAAAGCATTCCCAGTTCGTGAGTATTGCAAACTGCCCCCTGCCTAGAGAGAGAGATCGTAGGGATCCAGGAGCTAGCTAGCCTGTGCAGGAGCAAGAGTAAAGGGGGTGCCAGTGTTGACCCTGAAGAGAAGCAGAGAGGGTGCCAGTGTGTGGACCCTGAAGTGTAGAGGGGGTGCCTAGTGAGAGGACCCTGAAGTACAGAGGGAGCGCCAGCGGTTGGGCCCTGAAGTGTTATAGTGTACAGCGTGCAGTGTACAGCGTGGAGAGTTGCAGCAGCAGAAGCAGTATACAGAGGCTACCTCAGTCAACAAGGACTGGAGGGAGCAGTGTTCAGGACTTTTGAGCTAACCAGAGCGTCAGAAGTCAAGTTCAAGTACAGTTCAGCAAGTCTGTGTTTTTCATGCGCCAGCGAGCGTTGGTCGGCATCCAGCCGGCGTCAAGACAGCGCTGAAAGGCATTTTTCTTCAATGTGTCACATTAGTACCTAGTTGAGCCAGAGGAGAATCCCACTCATTCCCTTCTCCCATCCCCAATATCAAATTAACAATACAAACCAAAGATGCCGGACTGGTCTTTGACTCCAATCTCACACTTGGGTATTCAGCTTAAAGGGGCTGCTGGCGTTTCTGGTAACAATGGCAGACCCTCATCAGGCCCAATGCCTGGAAATCCTGCTACATAATGATGAAAAATAATACAATTAAAATACCAACTGCCATTGCATCACCGTGGGGAGGCCCCAGGATGATAGGAAGGGGGCCCACTGCAGAACTCTTGAAAGGGTCCCGCTGCGGGACCGTAATAAAGGGCCCCGAAACGAGAGTAAAGGGCCCCAGGATCAGTGGGAAGAGCCCCGGGCTTGAAGGGAAGGGGTCTGGGGGCCCTTCATGGTTTCTTGCACCAGGGCCCTGAAGGTTCTAGTTACACCTCTGGTGGAGGGTAGAGGAGGGGCTTTTGGAGACTTTATATCAGTGTTGTATTGCCACTTGCCAGCCTACCAGATTGAAATTTACTGACACGACACCAAAACTTTCCTGGCACAGCCAAGTTTTTACTGCCATTTCCAAACGTTACAAAATTACAGTTTTAAGTGCAAATTTCAGTTTTTCGACTACAAACAAGTACAATATGCAATTAGCAATGTGATTTAGGTAGATATTAAAGTGGTTGTAAAGCATTAGCACAGCCTTTCTCAAATCTTTTCAACACAGAGGAACCCTTGAAATAAATTTCTGGTCTCGGGGAACCCATACTAAAAATTAACCACTGTAAGACCGGAAAGGATTTGCCCCCTTAATGACCAGGCCCTATTTTGCGATTCGGCACTGCGTTACTTTAAAGGACAATTGCGCGGTCGTGCGACGCTGTACCCAAAAAAATTGATGTCCTTTTTTTCCCACAAACAGAGCTTTTTTTTGGTGGTATTTGATCACCTGAGCGATTTTTATTTTTTGCGCTATAAACAAAAAAAGAGCGACAATTTAGAAAGAAAAAAAAAACTATATTTTTCACATTCTGCTATATGACATTCTCAAAAAAATATTTTTGGTAAAAAAAATCACAATAAGCGTATTTTGATTGGTTTGCACAAAAGTTATAGCGTTTACTGACTACGGAAACAATTAATGTCATTTTTAATGTTTTTTTTTTATTTTTTTACTAGCAATGGCAGCGATCTGCGATTTTTAGCGGAACTGCGACATTGCGGCGGACAGATCGGACCCCTAACTAACATTTTTGGAAACTTTAGGGGGTACCAGTGACATTACTACAGTAATCAGTGCTAAATAATATGCACTGTTACTGTAATAATGACACTGGCAGGGAAGAGGTTAACCCCATGGGTGATCAAGGATTAAATGTGAGCTTAGGGGAGTGTTTCTAACTGTGGGGGGGGGGGGTGGCTTGTGAAATGACCATAGAGACCTGTGATCATTTCAGGGAGAAGAATGGTGTGTTTACAATAGCTGACCGTCCTTCTCTTTCAGCAGGGAGCGATCGCGGGTGTCAGGCGTCTGAGTCCCTACGTCGGTTTGCGCAGGAGAGCCACCCTGCTGCAGTAAATAGGCGGCGGGTGGTTGGGAATGGTTAAATATTTACAACTCATGACACATTAGTGTGACAATCAGTGGGAAGAATGCTCCTAAGGCTACATTTACACCTGAGCGTAGCGTTTTTCGCGCGTTTTTTACCGCGATTTTACCGGCGTTTTTTTACCGCGATTTTACCGCGATTTTTACCGCGATTTTTGTGCAGGCGTTTTTAGATTGAATAGAGATCAATGGAAAACGCCTGTAATCTGCCCAAAAAGAAGCTCATGTACTTTTTTGAGCGTTGGGCGTTTTGTAAACAGCGTCAAAACGCTCAGATGTGAACAGGGGCCATTGAAATGAATAGGATTTGTCTTGTTGGGCGTTTTGAGAGCTGATCCTAGAGCAGAAAAACGCCCCAAAAACGCCCCAAAACGCCTAGATGTGAACGGAGCCTTACTCTTGTCATCATTGGGAAGAATTATCACCTTACAGATAGCTAAAAGGAACAATGGTGTCATTGGGAACTTATCTGAGAGGCAGAAATTGTTCATTGTTCAACCTAGCAACCTCAGGAGGAACCCTGGTTGAGAAACCCTGCCTTAGGTTCACACTAGCTCATGGCTCACAGCAGGGAGTCCAGAACACTCCCTGGAATCAGGAAGAAGGACACAGCAGATTACACTGCAGCTTCAGATGCCCACGTCTAAGATGGCCGCGCCCAGACAGCGTTTTTAAAAGTATGATTTTGACTAAAATCCAATACTGTTCACCTTGTAAGTATGAGAATAGCGGTTCTGTAAAGGGCGATGGATTAGTATTATAGGGGTATTTTTAGTTAAAAAAAGGTATTTGAGGCCGGAACTCCGCTTTAAGTTTGAACAAACATTGATTGGAACAAGGAGAATCTCCGACTCACTAATTTTTAACTTGCTGAAATATTTACATACAAGTCTGTGTGATCTGTAAGGCGTCGCATGTTTCAGGAAAGTGGAAATTATGATTTCATGAATCACATTAATTTTCTGCAGGGCAAATAAGAAAAAATTGCAGTTCACCTGGTTTGTAAATCAATTTGCTCATTACTATGTGTGAGTAATAACTGAGTGATTCATTTTGTAGCTAACGTGATACTAAACACACACTGTTTATTTTACATTGTCCCTTCAATTTCTGTATGTGGATGATGGAACTGTAATTATGTTAATAAGGAAAACCTTTTTGCTAATCTATATACAGCGGTCACATGACCCAGATCATTCCCAGCCTCTCTGCAGGGAAAGATAAGCAGGAGAGGCTTCTAGTCCTCTGCTGACGGTCACAAAGAAAAAATCCATACCGTATTTTCCGGCGTATAA
Organism: Pelophylax lessonae; assembly: GCF_965119305.1. Lineage (NCBI taxonomy): Eukaryota > Metazoa > Chordata > Amphibia > Anura > Ranidae > Pelophylax > Pelophylax lessonae. The sequence continues at coordinate 21,979,551 of NC_138775.1, read as the reverse complement.
GACAACTTTTTATAATAAAAAAAGATACCCCAAAAAGTTGCCTGCAGGATTCAAAAATTGTAAGAAACATGGTCCATGAGGTCTGAAAGGTTTGCAACCACTGGTTTAAAAACCACTTAAGCCCCGGAAGATTTTACCCCCTTCCTGACCAGGCCATATTTTGCGATTCGGCACTGCATGATTTTAACGGACAATTGCGCGGTCGTGCGACTCTGTACCCAAATGAAATTGACGTCCTTTTTTTCCCACAAACAGAGCTTTCTTTTGGTGTTATTTGATCACCTGTGCGATTTTTACTTTTTGCGCTATAAACAAAAAAAGAGCGACAATTTTGAAAAAATAACAATATTTTTCACATTTTTTTATATGAAATTCCCCCCCAAAAAATGTAAAAATCTAAATTTTTTAACATTTTAGGCCAATTTGTTTTCTGCTACATATGTTTGGTAAAAAAAAAATCGTGATAAGCGTATTTTGATTGGTTTGAGCAAACGTTACTGCGTTTACTAACTAAGGGAAAGATTTTTGTCATTTTTATTGTTTTTTTTTTTAATGAGTAATGGCGGTGATCTCCGATTTTTTTTGCGGGACTGCGACATTGCGGCGGACAGATCGGACCCTTGACTGACATTTTTGACACTTTTGGGGGTACCAGTGACATTACTACATTAATCAGTGCTATACATATGCAGTGTTACTGTAAAAATGACACTGGCAGGGAAGGGGTTAACTTTATTAGAGATGCAGGGGTTAAATATGTCCCTAGGGGCGTGCTTCTAACTGTAAAGGGGTGTGGCTTTTCATGTAACCACAGAGACATACGATCCTACATAGCAGGATCGTATGATCTCTGCAGTTACACCAGGGAGAATGACAGGCGGCTTTGTTTACATCAGCCGCCTGCCTTTCTCCCTCTCCAGCGGGAGATCGTGAGTGACCGGCGGACATCGGAGACTCCGGTCACTCGCGCTGGAATGTCCGTGAATGAGCGGGGGCGGGAGCGTGCCTCCGGCGGTGTGCGCTCGCCCCCTAGAGGCTTGCAGGCGAGCGACGTAGTACTACGTCACTTTGCCTGAACGGGGCTGACTGCTGCAGTAAATAGTCGTGCGGCGGTCGGCAAGTGGTTAAAATAAAGTTTTTTTGTCAGTTTTTCTTTTTTTTTGTGGTCTGCATCCTGTTGGTCAGATTTCAGGAGACCAGAACTGAGAGGAAAGCTTTCCCTATTCTAAATTTTTACACCAGGATTTCTTTAAAAATGGATTTTGTTGTTCATAGTAACTAGATTGTCTCTCTCAGCAGGGAAGAGAGAGGTAAGGAAAGAAAGGGGAGAACCTGGTTGTACCTCTAAGGCACATGTGTCAAACACAAGGCCCGAGGGCCGAATCTGACCCTCCAGTCCATCTCATGTGGCCCTCACACCTCTCCTGGAGCTGCAGTAGAGCTCCAGTCCTCCTTTGGGCCTCCTGCAGACCCTACACTTTCTGCTTCCCAGCTCTACCCCCAGCTTCTTCCCAGCAGCAACACAAGGTAAGTGGGTGCACTTTGATGGAATGGAGGGAGGGGGTGGACTCTTAACATCTAAAGTAAGGGGTTTGGGATACTCTGGACATCTAGTATTACAGATACAACTGGCCCTTTGAGGGCAATTATAATGCTGAAGCGGCCCTCCATGAAGTTGAGTTTGACAGCCCTGCTCTAATGCCTCGTACACACGCAACGATTATCGGCCGACCGATCGGCCGTCTTTTCTCCAAGTTGTGTTTTGTTGGTTGGCATGTGCCTAGACTGCACACGAATTTTCTCGGCCAACAAAAATCTACTTCAGAAGTGATGTCATGTGATGGTTAACTTTCCGTGTGTTTTTTCTTCTCTGAGCATGCCCAGTCTTGCTCATCAGACTTTTGTCTGCTGAAATCTGTACTGACTGACCGAAAATCGGCCGTTGTGTTGACGGCCAACAAAAATTTTATAGCCTGCACACCAGATTTTATTCGGCTGAAAAGTCGTAGTCGGTTGTCGAAAGCATCATACTAACAAGCCGAAAATCGGCCGATCGGACGTTGGCCGAAAATTCACGGCCAATAATCGATGCGTGTGTACGAGGCGTAAGGTAACGGTTCTTCCCTTAGGTGTGATGCCCATTTCTGGCCAAAGTCTGGCTCAGTATGATGACATAATGGACAGGAGGCATTATTTTATAATATCGGTTTCTGCTGATAAAATGATAAGCGAATTAGCTCTCACCTCTGTAGCAGCACAGAGTGGAGAAGACCAGCTGGTCTCCTTCTCTGTTGTGAGCAAGCCAGATTTGTTGATTGAGCTTGACAGGCACGGGGCATTTTTTTTTTTTTCATTTAGCCTACTTCTTAGAAGAGTAAAGTTCAGGGTATTTGGTCACAGAGGTTCTGTAATAGTCCCCAAACAGGGCTGAAAAAGATTCAGCTACAAAGGAAAGTACAAATTTTAGGTCCTTGCTACAAAGGTAACCCATGTATGGACTTGATATTAGTTGACCAGTAATGATTATGGAATCATTATCATGGAGTTTGCCCGAGTTACCACCCAAGATTAAAAAGTGCCATGGAAGGTTATCTTCCATGTTGCTTTCTCAAGTTGACCCTGAGTGATTTGTGTGTGCAGGTATAATCGGGGGTTTAGACCAGTGATCTCTAAACTGCGGCCCTTTGCTTTCCTTTATCTGGCCCTTGGGGGTACTATCCCACCCACTGAAAGCAACAATGGGGCAGTATTCCTGTTACTGACATCAACAATGGGGTACTATTTCTCTCATTGACACCAATGATAGTGTACTATTCCCCCCCATTGACACTAACAATGGGGCATTATTCCTCCTATTGACACCAACAATGGGGCACTATTCCACTATTCCTCCTATTGACACCAACAATGGGGCACTGTTTCTCCCGATGACACCAACAATGGGGCACTATTTCTGCCACTGACACCACAATGGTGCACTATTCCTACCGCTGACATCAACGATGGTGCAACTTTTCTCCCCCTAATGCCAAAGATGCACCGTTTATTCCCACTAATGCCAGGACAATTTCTACTCCCAATGGCCACAATCCGGCCCACCTAAAGTCTGGGGGGACAGTAATCCAGACCTTTGTTCTGAAAGTTTGGAGACCCCCACTTTAGACTGTAAGCTCCCGTGGAAGCAGGGACACATGGAAAGACTTCATAGTACTCTGTTGTGCAATATTCGGCTTGGTATATAACTACAGGAAATTAATGCATTTACGATTTTGTCTTGGAGAGGGTTGTTCCTCTTTGATGTCCCTCAGAAGGGTTATGACTTTTCTTCATTGCATGTGTTAGGGAAACCCCAAAACTCAAGGGGTTTCAGTAACGTTGACTGCTGAAGCCGAATTTAAAAGAAAAAAAAATATTTTACAAGCATGCAGGGAGAGCAACAAGCAATACAGGGTATTGTTTCCAAAATGGCTGCTCTACTGACTAAGGGTTTTCTATTACAATTTATACATTCTAAAGTGGGTGGAACCTAGCTATCTAGTTTCATTAAAGTCACATATTAGTCTTTGGTAACACCCTTTGATATATGGATGGACATTTTAACATAGACGTGTCACCTCCAAAGCTTGTTGGCTAAACAGGTCTTCAAGGGTCGAGATAGCAATCTTAACAGCTGGAGCTGTAAATGGTTTTTGAATACAACAGCTGTTATACAATAGGACTTCTCACAATATATATACAGTGCCTTGCGAAAGTATTCGGCCCCCTTGAACTTTGCGACCTTTTGCCTGGATGAACCGCAGAGATCTACAGCTGAGGTGGGAGACTCTGTCCATAGGACAACAATCAGTCGTATACTGCACAAATCTGGCCTTTATGGAAGAGTGGCAAGAAGAAAGCCATTTCTTAAAGATATCCATAAAAAGTGTTGTTTAAAGTTTGCCACAAGCCACCTGGGAGACACCAAACATGTGGAAGAAGGTGCTCTGGTCAGATGAAACTAAAATGGAACTTTTTGGCAACAATGTAAAACATTATATTTGGCGTAAAAGCAACACAGCTCATCACCCTGAACACACCATCTCCACTGTCAAACATGGTGGTGGCAGCGTCATGGTTTGGGCCTGCTTTTCTTCAGCAGGGACAGGGAAGATGGTTAAAATTGATGGGAAGATGGATGGAGCCAAATACAGGACCATTCTGGAAGAAAATCTGATGGAGTCTGCAAAAGACCTGAGACTGGGATGGAGATTTGTCTTCCAACAAGACAATGATCCAAAACATAAAGCAAAATCTACAATGGAATGGTTCACAAATAAACATATCCAGGCGTTAGAATGGCCAAGTCAAAGTCCAGACCTGAATCCAATCGAGAATCTGTGGAAAGAATTGAAAACTGCTGTTCACAAACGCTCTCCATCCAACCTCACTGAGCTTGAGCTGTTTTGCAAGGAGGAATGGGCAAACATTTTAGTCTCTCGATGTGCAAAACTGATAGAGACATACCCCAAGCGACTTACAGCTGTAATGGCAGCAAAAGGTGGCATTACAAAGTATTAACTTAAGGGGGCTGAATAATTTTGCACGCCCAATTTTTCAGTTTTTTATTTGTTAAAAAAGTTTGAAATATCCAATAAATTTCGTTCCACTTCATGATTGTGTCCCACTTGTTGATTCTTCACAAAAAATTATATCTTTATGTTTGAAGCCTGAAATGTAGCAAAATGTTGCAAAGCTCAAGGGGGCTGAATACTTTCGCAAGGCACTGTACCTCCAATATATCTGCCTAATTATAAATCCATGTTTCATTATCAAATAAATATTTGATAAATAAAATGGCTGTTCCCTTTTCCCCATCACATGCAAACATTGTTGCACCTTAACCCTTAGCTTCTGCCTTCTTGAACTGAAAGTTCTTTCTGCCTTCAAGGGAGAATAAAAGATTCAAATGCCAATATCAGATAAACAATAACCACGTATATAAGCCAATGTGACCTTCATTCAACCAATATCAGATATTTAACAACCTTGAAAAAGTTGGTAGGAGGCCCGAACACAGAAGGCTTCTACTAACCTTCCTTGGCTGATAGTGAAGCCATTTTTGACCTCTCTTCTTAGAAGAGTAAGGTGCAAGAGGGTTCATAAGAGTCCCAAAATATGGCTGAAAGAGTCTCAGCTATAAAGGAAAGTACAAACTTTTGGTCCTTACTGTACTAGAAAAATTAACTCATGCATGGCCTTGATGTTAGTTGTGCAGTGAAAATTTTGGAATCGTCATCTTTGATGGAAGTGATTATGCCATCATCAGCAAGATGGCTATAAGGTTTTCATTCTTGCCTTGCTGCGTCAGGGTGATGAGAATATTCCTTTATGTGTCATCTGCATGGAATTTGCCTGAGATTCCTCCTAAGATTCAGAAGGGTCATGAAAGAATTTTTGTTGCTCCTCAAGCTGACCCGTAAATGCTTTGTGTGTGCAGGTATAATCGGGGCTTTAGACTGTAAGCTCCTGTGGAATGAGGCCTATGGAAACACTTCTGTGTACTCTGATGTGTAACATGTTTTATATAAATACAATAAATAAATATATAAATAATTAAATAAATACATGACTTCCTCTTTGACAGGGTTGTTCCTGTTTGATGTCCCTCAGAAGAGTTATGATTTTTCTTCATTGCATGCAAACATTGTTGTACCTTAACCCTCAGCTTAAGCCTTTCTGTACTGAAGGTTCTTTTTGAATTTAAGGGAGGATTTAAGATTCAAATGCCAATATCAGAAAACAGGGTGGTAATAAACAGCGCATACTCAGACTGGTCTGAGGTGGTAAGCGGGGTCCCCCAAGGCTCAGTTCTGGGACCAACCTTGATCAATTTATTCATAAACAGCATTGAGGTCGGGGTCAGTAGTTCAATATCAGTTTTTGCAGATGACACAAAATTGGGCAGGGCAATAACAGCACAGCATGAAGCAGATATCCTACAGAATGACCTGGACAAAATAACGGAGTGGGCAACGACTTGGCAAATGAGGTTTAATGTGGAGAAGTGTAAGGTTTTGCACTTGGGAACTAAAAACATAAAATCACAATACACGTTAGGAGGGGAACCCTTGGGGGAATCAAAAATGGAGAAAGATCTGGGAGTCTTGGTTGATGATAGATTAGGCAATAGCATGCAATGTCAAGCGGCAGCTGCCAAAGCCAGCAGAATATTAGCATGCATAAAGAAAGGGATGTATTCCAGAGATAAAACTATAATCCTTCCACTTTATAAAACTCTGGTCCGACCGCATCTGGAGTATTCTGTCCAGTTCTGGTCGCCAGTCCTCAGGAGGGATGTGTTGGAGCTGGAAAGAGTCCAGAGAAGGGCAACTAAACTAATTAGGGGATTGGAGGACCTTAATTATGAAGAGCGTCTGCAATCGCTTGATTTATTCTCCCTGGAGAAGAGACTCCTGAGGGGGGACATGATAGCAATTTATAAATATCTCAATGGGGATCTCAGCTTAGAAAAAAAAGCTGTTCAGTCGCAGGGATTGCATGAGGACTCGAGGGCATACAATGCGATTAGAGGAGAAGCGTTTTAACCTCAGGCAACGTGGGGGGTTCTTTACTGTTAGGGCTACAAGATTGTGGAATTCTCTACCACAAGAGGTGGTTTCTGCGGGAAGTATGGTGGCTTTCAAAAGACTCTTAGACGTACATCTCAAGGATCAGAACATTCAGGGGTATGTGAGATCATTACGGTCACACACACCTACACAGGTTGAACTGGATGGACTATTGTCTTTATTCAACCTCACCTACTATGTAACTATGTAACACGCCAATGTGACCTTCATTTACCTAATATCAGATATTTAACAACCTCGAAAGTTGGTAGGAGGCCCGACACAGCAGGCTTCTACTGACCTTCCTTGGCTGATAGTGGGGACATTTTTGGCCTCCATTCCTAGAAGAGTAAGGTACAAGAGGAGTCATAAGAGTCCTTAAATATGACTGAAAGAGTCAGTTACAAAGGGAAGTACAAACTTTCAGTCCTTACTTTACTAGAAAAATGAACTCATGCATGGCCTTGGAATTAGTTGTCCAGTAAATATTTTGGAATCATCATCTTTGATGGAAGTGATTATGCCATGGTCACCAAGATGGCTATGAGGTTATCATTCTTGCCTTGCTGCATCAGGGTGATGAGATTATTCCTTTATGTGTCATCTGCATGGAATTTGCCTGAGATTCCTCCTAAGATTCAGAAGGGCCATTAAATGATTTTTGTTGCTCCTCAAGCTGACCCTTAAATGTTTTGTGTGTGCAGGAATAATTGGGGCTTTAGACTGTAAGCTCCTGTAGAGTGAGGCCTGTGGAAATGCATCTGTGTTATCTGATGTGCAATATGCCATATAGTTTAATTTAAATACAATAAATAAATAAATAAATACATGATTTCCTCTTGGAGAGGGTTGTTCCTGTTTGATGTCCCTCAGAAGAGTTATGACTTTTCTTCATTGCATGCAAACATCATTGCCCCTTAAAGCGGAGTTCCACCCTAAAATTAAACTTACCTCCATCTTCTCGCTCCGGGTCACCTGAAAAAACAAATGGATAATCGCAGTTTTTTTTTTTTACTTACCTGGTTTAGAATAAAAAATATACTTACCTTACTTCCTCTTCCTCCCCTCGGCGGCCACGGCGATTCGTCACTTTCTGGCTTTGCAATGATTCCTGGGAGCTGAACGTCATCGCTCCCAGGAATCATTGCGCCTGCACCGGCCCCGACGTCAGTTCCGGTGCAGGCGCCGTCATACCTTGCTAAACAGCTTCTGGGCATGCCCAGAAGCTGTGCAGGGATCACGCTGCCGCACCGGAAGTGACGGCGGGGCTGTTGCAGTGCATCGTGGGACCGAAGAAGACAGAAGAGGACACAGAAGAGGATCGCGCCGGATTCAAGCTGCCCACACCTGAGATGGCAGCGCTGGACAATACATTTTCAAGGTAAGTATTTCTTCTTGCCGGTAAGTGCAACCCGGGACAGATCAGAGGCTGTCCATTGTGGAATGCACTAGCCCTGACTGTCCCGGGGGTATTTTTATAAAAATAAAATGTCCCAGGGTGGAACTCCGCTTTAACCCTCAGCTTCAGCCTTCTTGAACTGAAGGTTCTTTCAGCCTTTAAGGGAGGATATAAGATTCAAATGGCAATATAAGATAACAGATACCCACATACAAACGCCAATGTGACCTTCATTCAACCAGTATCAGATATTTACCAACCTCGAAGATCGGTAGGAAGCCCGAACACAGGAGGCTTCTACTAACCTTCCTTGGCTAACAGTGAGGCCATCTTTTGGGCATTTTCCTTGCCCAAGCCAACTCAAATTGTCTGTCTACGCTTCCTTGCTAGACAGATGCTAATGGAACCAGTGCAAAGGCACAGCCTATAAATGGCATCACTTCCCCCTCCCCCACTAGCAGAGGATGTATGCTGCAGTCTCCTGTGCATGACAGCTGCTCACAATCCTACACCCCATTAAATACCCAAGGGATATGTGAAAACTCAAGCATACCTCTTCTCCATTTTTTTCCCCGGCATGGCGAAGGCCACAATTGCTGTCAGTTAGGGAATGTATCAAAGGAACAGCCACAGGGTTTCTGATGAGTAGTCAGCAAAACTGCCTCCCCCTCCCCCACTGCATACTGCAGCTTTTTTTTTTTTCCTCCTCCCCCACACACAGTGAGCTGTAGTCACACTGCCTGGAGCTTGAAAATAGTTTCTATGCCGACCATTGCCAGTTGGAACCTACCCTTATCACACTGTTTTCATTTCACATGGAGGTGGGAAAATACCACACTCCCTGACCTTGCTGGCGGTGGGGAAGGCTGTCAGGAATTAGACTGGTTTTGATGCAGCTGGGGGAGCTGTAGATTCACAAAACATCTGTTAAGATAAGAAAACATATCAATGCAATCCACAATTGTAACCCTTTCTAAGCAATTGTAACACAAATGCAACAATTGCATAATAGGATAATGCTGCATTTGATTCTTAGTTGTCTTTGTACCCATAGAAATCGGAAGTCACATTTTTAAAAATCTTTAAAAAATGGCTATTAGGAGAATAAATGTCATTACTTTTGGTTTCCTACAGAACTTCCAGATCCATTAGATTAAAGGATGTTTATTCATTAAAAAATTATTTTCTTTCTGCAAGGCAACGGTTTTGTGATGCGTTGTCGAAATGCAATGAGTGGGGATTTGTCTAAATCCGCCTTTTTCAACCTTTTCAACATAGATGAACCCTTAAAATTATATTCTGGTTTCAGGGAACCCCTTCTAAAATTACTATATCTACTCATGATATATTGATGTGATGGTCATTGGGAAGAATTACCCCCTTACAGAGAGCTTAAAAGATTAATGGTGTCTGTGGGAACTTATCTGAGAGGTGAAAATTGCTCATTGTTCAAGGAACCCCTAGCAACCTCTGGAGGAACCCTAGGGATCCATGGAACCCTGATTGAGAAACCCTGGTCCAAATGCTCCATATAAATCCTTGGTCTCCTAGCATGCTAAGCGATCTGTTTGGTGGAGGGTAGTGGTGTCCTTTGGACCCTATACAAATTTATGTAGTTGTTGAAGCCCACCATTTCACCATCATTTTTCTCCAAAGTCCTATCCTTCTCTCTGCCATTCCTATGTGCATTACTCCAAACAAACAATTCAGCCAAGCGCTCACTCCGATGGGAAAGACTGGCGTGCTGCTCTCCTCAGCCAGGGAACTCCAACATAAGTGCATATAAGAAAAGAAAAAAGGAGGCGCAAACACCTAGTGCATTACCCGTGGTCAACGTAAATAAAAAGTTTTAATAGATGCCAAATGCATACTCACAGACATGAAGATTGTTAAAATCGTATTACAAGAATCCACCACACTTGAACTGGAACATGTCCTTGTAGATAGGACCGATAACGTGTTTCGGGAGTCAAGCTCCCTTCAATGGCTTTCTTCTTGCCGTTCTTCCATAAAGGCCAGATTTGTGCAGTATACGACTGATTGTTGTCCTATGGACAGAGTCTCCCACCTCAGCTGTAGATCTCTGCAGTTCATCCAGAGTGATCATGGGCCTCTTGGCTGCATCTCTGATCAGTCTTCTCCTTGTATGAGCTGAAAGTTTAGCGGGACGGCCAGGTCTTCGTAGATTGCAGTGGTCTGATACTCCTTCCATTTCAATATTATCGCTTGCACAGTGCTCCTTGGGATGTTTAAAGCTTGGAAAATCTTTTTGTATCCAAATCCGGCTTTAAACTTCTCCACAACAGTATCTCGGACCTGCCTGGTGTGTTCCTTTTTCTTCATGATGCTCTCTGTGCTTTAAACGGACCTCTGAGACTATCACAGTGCAGGTGCATTTATACGGAGACTTGATTACACACAGGTGGATTCTATTTATCATCATTAGTCATTTAGGTCAACATTGGATCATTCAGAGATCCTCACTGAACTTCTGGATAGAGTTTGCTGCACTGAAAGTAAAGGGGCTGAATAATTTTGCACGCCCAATTTTTCAGCTTTTTATTTGTTAACAAAGTTTGAAATATCCAATAAATTTCGTTCCACTTCATGATTGTGTCCCACTTGTTGTTGATTCTTTACAAAAAATTACAGTTTTATATCTTTATGTTTGAAGCCTGAAATGTGGCAAAAGGTTGCAAAGTTCAAGGGGGCCGAATACTTTTGCAAGGCACTGTACAATGTGCAGAGTCCAGGATTACGCTGAGTACAGAGTGCAGTTCCAGGGGTGCCCTATGCACAGAGTGCAGAGTTCAAGGGTGCGCTACATTCAGAGTGCAGGGTTTAGGTGTGGAATGGAGTTCCAAAGGCCACATGACAAGGCCTGACAGGCAGGATTCAGCCTGCGGGCCTTATGTTTGACATATGTGCTCTTGCTGGTCAACGAAGGTGAGTGGAGGACATATTTCCCAAAAAGGAACACAGATAGGGGAAGTGTACTGATAAATATGTACAAAAAATCCTGGCACTGTGGTGCCGGTGACCAGAATACAGGGATGGAACAGTAAGGACGGACAAAGCCCAAAGAAATCCACCATTAGTTACATGTCCGTGTCCGGGTTGCAGCCTACCCAAACCCAGATCCCAACTGAGAAGAAATGTAGCAACAAAATCGGGTATATTGGCGCTCCCGGACAAGATGACACAAGGACAAAGTGGATGCTGCTCAGCAGGGCCGCTGATAGGGGGGGACCACCAGCCCTCTTGTAGGGGGCCCCGAGCACACAGGGGGGGCCCACACAGAGAGGGGGATTAGTGATGGACAACAAATACAGAAATCTTCCTCCAGCACCTGAATCTGATCTCGGTCCCTCTCCCTGCTATCAGCTTTTATCTGCTGAGAAAGAAACAGTCGTCCCTCACTAATCCCCCTCCCTTGTGTGGGCCCCCTTCCCAGCACTTATCTCTGCTCAGGAGTTTATTTGTAACTTTGTTTCTCTCTCTCTGTCTCTCTGATCACTGAGCTCCAACGGCCCAGCCTGTATATTTTTCTCATCTCATCTTCTATTTTATTTAACATAGTTTTTTTTTATTTTTAGATTTACCAGGAATTATGCGAGTTATGTTATATTTGTGTCTGATAATAGTGATTTTGTTGTAATTTTAGCTAAATATATCTTTAATATTTTCTTGGGGGGCCCCGCAAGGTAGTCTGTATGGGGCCCCGCGATTTCTAACAGCAGCCCTGCTGCTCAGAATCTTGAAGCGTTAAAACATATTTATTAAAATGGGTTAAAATATGCTCCTTGACAGAAAAAAGCCGGTGGTGTGCCCAGGGTTGTGCGCACACTGGTGGGCACACCACCGGCTTTTTTCTGTCAAGGAGCATATTTTAACCCATTTTAATAAATATGTTTTAACGCTTCAAGATTCTGAGCAGCATCCACTTTGTCCTTGTGTCATCTTGTCCGGGAGCGCCAATATACCCGATTTTGTTGCTACAAGTGTACTGATAAAGAGTTGAAAAGACAAGTTCATAGATCAGCATATTATCTGCTCTGCAAGACAATTTGGCAAAGCATTTTAAATAGATTTATCCACCTAAACCAATGACATGGTTGTATCGAAATTTGGCTGATTCAGCTAAGACCGGTGTAACGTTAGAAAACCATACCTCGTGAAAATTCCATACCTCGTCACTTCCGGTGCACATACGTCATGGAACAGCTGAGCAGGTTACCATTGCGCATGCTCAGAGGTCCGGAGAGTAGGGAATTCTCACGGGGTAGTGTGTTGTAACGTTACACGTAGGTGCGACGTAGGTGTACCGGAAGTGACGAGGGTAGGGAATTTTCACGGGGTATGTTTTTTTCACGGAACACCGGCCTAATTTTGATTTGTGTGTGGCCCTCCCTGCTCGACAGAAACTGATCATAAGTGTCGGTTCACACTACGGCGATCCGACTTAGGGGGCGACCTGTGAAGTCGCGTGCACCGCGACTTCGGCGCGACTTGCACAGACTTCATAAAATGAATGTCAATGCAAGTCGCTCCAGGTCGCCCCAAAGTAGTACAGGACCCTTTTTCTAAGTCGGAGCGACTTGTGTCGCTCCTATTAGAACGGTTCCTGTACCGCACAATGGGAGAGTGACGGACCGCGACTTGTCAGGCTGACAAGTCGCGGTCCAAGTCGGATCAGTGTGAATGGAGTCTTAAGCCTAGTACACACGCAACGATTATCGGCCGACCGATCGTCCGTCTTTTGGCCAGAGTGATGTTTTGTTGGTTGGAATGTGCCTAGACTGCACACGAATTTTCTCATCCGACAAAATTCTACTTCAGAAGTGATGTCATGTGTTGGTTTGCTTTCTTTGTGTTCTTTCTTCTCTGAGCATGCCCAGACTTGCTCATTAGATTGTTCCCTGTCGAAATCTGTACTGACTGCACGAAAATCGGACGTGTTTTGACGGCGGACAAAAATTTTATAGCCTGCACACCAGATTATGTTTCTGCCGAAAAGTCGGAGTCGGTTGTCGGAAGCATCATACTAACAAGCCGAAAATCGGCAGATCGGTCGTCGGTCGAAGATTCCCTGCCGATTTTTGACCCGTGTGTACGATGCTTTAGAGTGACTCACAGTTTTTTATATTTTACATTTAGTTCGGCTTCAAACATCCCTAAAGCCTTAACAGACCAATCTTGTCCAGCAAAAGTTTCAGTTAGAGGGTTGATACAAACCATTCAACACTGACAGGGGGGTTTACAATGGTCAGCTTTTATCCATAGTGTTAAAAACTTTATCCCAAAAAGGGTAAAAAGTGTCGGTTTGAGTTGGGCATTAACTCCACTTTAATGGGGAAAAATAGCAAAAAAATTAAATAAAAATAATATAAATAAATAATAATTGCTACATAAGCCGCATTGTTATTAAAAATTATCTTTCCTTTTTAATCCTCAGCACTCTCTAAAATTCAATGTACTATGGCAACCTGGAGGTGTTCTGTACACAGTTGTTGTACGGAGCGCTCCCAGAAATGTAATTTCCTGCTTGTGTGATTGTCTCCCAAATGGTTAATCACATCTAATGGGATTCAGACCCTGCAATTTTCCTCATTAATTTTCCTTAGAACCCTGCAAGAGCATCAGCTGATTGATAATGAAAATTTCTCCCTTTCACATTCACTGTGCATATTGACACAATCAGCTTTTCCTTCAAAAGATAGGAATTCACAACAAAGTTTGTTAACCACTTCTGGACCGGAAGATTTTCCCCCTTAACCACTTAAGCCCCTGAGGATTTGGCTGCTCAATGACCAGGGCCTATTTTGCGATTCGGCACTGCGTGACTTTAACGGACGTTTGTGCGGTCGTGCGATGCTGTACCCAAATTCAATTGACGTCCTTTTTTCCCCACAAACAGAGCTTTCTTTTGGTGGTATTTGATCACCTGTGCGATTTTTACTTTTTGTGCTATAAACAAAAAAAGAGCGACAATTTTGAAAAAATAACAATATTTTTCACATTTTTTTTTTATATGAAACTCCCCCCCCCCCCCCCAAAATATAAAAATCGAATTTTTTTAACATTTTAGGCCAATTTGTTTTTTGCTACATATTTTTGGTAAAAAAAAAAAAAAATTGCAATAAGCGTATTTTGATTGGTTTGTGCAAAAGTTATTGCGTTTACTTTACTAAAAGATTTATGTCATTTTTATTGTTTTTTTTTAACTAGTAATAGCGGCGATCTGCGTTTTTTTTTTTTGCGGGACTGCGACATTTTAGCGGACAGATCGGACCCCTGACTGACATTTTTGACACTTTTGGCGGTACCAGTGACATTACTACAGTAATCAGTGCTATACATATGCACTGTTACTGTAAAAATGACACTGGCAGGGAAGGGGTTAACTTTATTGGTGATTAGTGGGTTAAATGTGTCCCTAGGGGTGTTATTCTAACTATGGGGGGGGGGGGGGCGTGGCTTGTGATGTAACCACAGAGACATAGAATCCTACATAGCATTATCGCATAGTCTCTGCAGTTACATCAGGGAGAATGACAGACGGCTGTGTTTATATCAACCGTCTGCCTTTCTCCCTCTCCAGCGGGAGATCGCGAGTGACCGGCGGACATCGGAGCCGCCGGTCACTGTGCACACAAAGCACACAGCAACAATGACCACACAGTGGTTGAAGGAGAAAAGGGTGAATGTCTATTCCTGGCCTAGTCAGAGTCCAGACTTAAACCCCATTGAAAATCTGTGGAATGACTTGAAGACTGCAGTCCACAAGTGGTCACTATCAAATTTAACGGAACTTGAGCAGTTCTGCAAAGAAGAGTGGGCAAATATTGCAAAGTCTAGATGTGCAAAGTTAGTAGTGACAAATCCCAACACACTAAAGGCTGGAATTAAAGCAAAATGTGTTTTAACAAAATACTGACATAAGGGGGTGATCCTTTTTCCAACTCAGTGATTCTATATTTTTTTAATTGTTTCTCACATGTGGGTGTTATATCTTTCACTTGGATGTTATAAATTGCACTATTATATACAGCTGGATAAAACAAAAAAATGTGTCTGTCTTAATGCAAAGCAACAAAATGTGATTATTTTTATTTTATTTTTTTAACTCAGAAAGAGTTTATTGAAGAAAACAGAAAATTACAGACTTCACATAGTTCATGCATTTCACAAAGAGAGGTACACCCATATACCAAGAGCATCATATACATTCAAGAACAGTCCAAAGCTGAAAAAGCAGTTAGCAAATCAAACATATCACCAATACACCTGTCTTACCCCCCCCCCCCCCCCAAGAAGCCCGCTCACCAATAGCAAAAATATTACTGTAGCAATATATCAAGAACCAGATCAGCAGGAGCCAAACCCGGGAGCGCCAGCCATCCACCCCAGATTCTGTCATATCTAAGTGGTACTCCTCTATGTTGGTAAATCAGACGTTCACACCTCAGAGTGGCACCCATGGTATGTACCCACATCTCTAGCGTGGGAGGGGACGGAGAAATTCAATGTTGCAAAATGAGTTTTCGGGCCTGAAACAGAGCCCTGGATACCACCAATCTAATATTGACGTCTGGGGTATATTCCTCCACCAAGCCAAGGAGGCAAGGTTTTGGGTCTACCGGCACAGAGAGGAGGTAAGCAGTATTAACAGTCTGGACCACTGCCGTCCAATACCTATACCTGAAGTTCCTGAAATTTAGGGCAACGCCACAAGAAATGAATAAGATCCCCACCATCCCTGCTACACCTGGTACACAGTGGGTCCGCCCTCAAGCACATTCTATGCAACCGGGCCGGGGTGCGATGCACCCTGAGGAGTATGTATAATAGCGAGAGTCTTTGCGCAATGTTTAATGAGCAGTGTCGCACCGATTCCAGTGCCTCATCCCATTGATCATCAGTAAGGTCACCCCCATCTGCCTCCCACTGTAGTTTAGCCGGACTAGGAAACTTTTCCAGATAGTCCCCCAGCAGTATTGCATAACACCTAGATATGAACCCCTTAGTGCAGTGGTCCTCAACCCTGGCCTACAGGGCCCACTAACAGGCCAGATTTGCAAGATAACTGAAATACATCCCAGGTGATATCATTTGCTGCTCAGTGATTGCAGTACTCTAGTCTGCATCTCCCCAAGGTAATACTTAAAATCTGGCCTGTTAGTGGGCCCTGAGGACCGGAGTTGAGGACCACTGCCTTAGTGGATTCAAAATGTTTCATCAAGTAAAAGAACGGGGTCGAGGATAACTCCAGGGATATCAGGGAAGGCTGAGCTCCAACAGAATGCTGTAGCTGAAGGTAGGAGAATGTCATGCTCTGGGGTATATCAAACCTGGCCTGCAGCTGCGCGAAGGTCAGCAGCCGACCACGTTCAAATATGTGACGGAGGTGAGTAACACTTTGTGCTCGCCACAGAGCCTCACACTGTAGGTCAGCCAGTTCAGAATAGGTCAGGTTGCGCCAGATCGGACTTTATTCTGTAAAGCTAGTCACCTTGCTTCACCTTGACCCAAATGTTGTGCATCGATCTATATGTGGGAAATAAACTTTTTCGATTTCAAAAACAGTTGTGATTCCAGGGCCTCAGGGAGACTATCCGCTCCCACCGCATAAAGCAGAACCTCCAAGGTTGAGTCCCTCATCCCTCGTCCTCGGATACTAAGGGCCCCCAACAGGTGCTGCACTTGTGCCGCCAGATAATAAATCCAAGGGTTAGGGATAGCCAGCCTCCCAATATCCTTAGATCTCTATAATTGCTCCAACCCAATCCTAGCTGAGCCTGAAATGTGATTATTTTTAATTGAGTGATTATTTTCTATACCCACTGTGTGTGTGTGTGTATATATATATATATATATATATATATATAGTATCTCACAAAAGTGAGTACACCGCTCACATTTTGTAAATATATCTTTTCATGTGATAAGATGATGCACAAGAAAACCTGCAGACAGTTTGCTGAAGACAAGCAGACTAAGGACATGGATTACTGGAACCATGTCCTGTGGTCTGATGAGACCAAGATAAACGTATTTGGTTCAGATGGTGTCAAGCGTGTGTGGCGGCAACCAGGTGAGGAGTACAAAGACAAGTGTGTCTTGCCTACAGTCAAGCATGGTGATGGGAGTGTCATGGTCTGGGGCTGCATGAGTGCTGCCGGCACTGGGGAGCTACAGTTCATTGAGGGAACCATGAATGCCAACATGTACTGTGACATACTAAAGCAGAGCATGATCCCCTTCCTTCAGAGACTGGGCCGCAGGGCAGTATTCCAACATGATAAAGACTCCAAACACCTCCAAGACGACCACTGCCTTGCTAAAGAAGCTGAGGGTAAAGGTGATGGACTGGCCAAGCATGTCTCCAGACCTAAACCCTATTGGGCATCTGAGGGGCATACTCAAACGGAAGGTGGAGGAGAGCAATGTCTCTAACATCAACCAGCACCGTGATATTGTCATGGAGGAGTGGAAGAGGACTCCAGTGGCAACCTGTGAAGCTCTGGGGAACTCCATTCCCAAGAGAGCTAAGGCAGTGCTGGAAAATAATGGTGGCCACACAAAATATTGACACTTTGGGACCAATTTGGACATTTTACACCTATGGGGTGTACTTACTTTTGTTATCAGCGGTTTAGACATTAATGGCTGTGTGTTGAGTTATTTTGAGGGGACAGCAAATAGCTGCACGACTCTGTACTACTTCGGGGGCGACTTGTGAAGTCCCTAGCACCGCGACTTCGGCGCGACTTGCATGGACTTCATATAATGAATGTCTATGCAAGTCGCTCCGAGGTCGCCCCGAAGTAGTACAGGACCCTTTCTCTAAGTCGGAGCGACTTGTGTCGCTCCTATTAGAACGGGTCCTGTAGCAGTCAATGGACCGCGACTTGCCAGGCTAACAAGTCGCCTGACAAGTCGCCTTAGTGTGAATGGAGCCTTACACAAGCTGTACACTCACTACTTTACATTTTAGCAAAGTGTCATTTCTTCAGTGTTGTCACACCAAAAGATAGAATAAAATATTTACAAGGTGATGTGGCAAGTGACAATCCACGTCTGGTGGCAGGTGACATGGCAGGTGACAATCTGCATCAGGTGGCAGGCGACGTGGCAAGTGACAATCTGCATCTGGTGGCAGGCGATGTGGCAAGTGACAATCCGCATCTGGTGGCAGGTGACATTGCAGGTGACAAGCAGCATCAGGTGGCAGGCGACGTGGCAAGTGACAATCTGCATCTGGTGGCAGGCGATGTGGCAAGTGACAATCTGCATCTGGTGGCAGGCGATGTGGCAAGTGACAATCTACGTCTGGTGGCAGGTGACATGGCAGGTGACAATCTGCATCAGGTGGCAGGCGACGTGGCAAGTGACAATCTGCATCTGGTGGCAGGCGATGTGGCAAGTGACAAGCCGCATCTGGTGGCAGGTGACATTGCAGGTGACAAGCAGCATCAGGTGGCAGGCGACGTGGCAAGTGACAATCTGCATCTGGTGGCAGGCGATGTGGCAAGTGACAATCTGCATCTGGTGGCAGGCGATGTGGCAAGTGACAATCTGCATCTGGTGGCAGGTGATGTGGCAATTCACACCAGCCAGAGCTATATAATGCAGTTTTTTAACCACCTGGCAACTGCCCCACGCAGATTTACTGCGGCAGGGCGGCTCGGCTGTGCGTAATCACGTAAATCTACATGATTATGTGCATGCAGTCTCGGCAGAGCCAGACCACGGGAGGAGCGGGCTCAATCGCTGCCGGCCTCCCGCAATCTTCAGGGAATCTGACAGGAGAGCCGCCTGCCTATGTAAACAAAGCAGGCGGCTCTCCTGTCAGACAGCCAGAGTGAGATTGTGTGTCTCAGCTAAGCTGAAACACCGATCTCTGTGTGCCTGTCACTGAGCCCCCCCCCCCCCCCCACAGTCAGTAAGCACAATTAGTCTCACACCTAACTCTTTGATAACCTCCAGTATTAACCCCTTCCCTGCCAGTGACATTTATACAGCATATTATTTAGCACTGATTACTCTATTGGTGTCACTGGTCCCCAAAAAGTGTCACGGGGTGTCAGATTTGTCCGCCGCAATGTGGCAGTCCCGCTAAAAATTGCTGATCACCGCCATTACTAATAAAACAACATAAAAAATAAAAAAGTCTAAAAATGTATCCCATAGTTTGCAAACACGATAACTTTTGCACAAACCAATTAATATACGCTTTTTGGGATTTTTTTTTTTTACCAAAAATATGTAGCAGAATACAAATTGGCCTAAACTGATAAAAAAAATAGTTTTCTTAAATTTTTTTATTGGCAGTAAAATAGAAAGTAAAAAATATTGGTGTTTTTTCAAAATTGTCGCTCTTTTTTTTGTTTATAGCGCAAAATCTAAAAACCGCAGAGGTGATCAAATACCACCAAAAGAAAGCTCTATTTGTGGGAAAAAAGGATATCAATTGTAAAGTAACGCAGTGCCGAATCACAAAAAAATGACCTGGTCATTAAGGGGGTAAAACCTTCTGGAGCTTTGTTAAACAAACTTTTTAAAATGTCGCACAGACATTTCATAAACTTCAATTGGGCGCTGTGCGCCGAAAAAAAAAGTTACCTAGTTACATAGTGAGGTTGAAAAAAGACATCAGTCCATCCAGTTCAACCTATGATGTGTGTGTGTTTGCTGTTAACCGTACATTGTATACCCCTGTATGTTGTGGTCTTTGACCACTTTACCACCGGAGGATTTTGCTGTCTTCCGTCCAGGCCACTTTTTGCGATTCGGCGCTGTGCGACTTTAACTGACAATTGCGCGGTCGTGCGACGCCGTACCCAAACGAAATTTACGTCCTTTTTTTCCCACAAACATAGCTTTCTTTTGGTGGTATTTGATCACCTGTGCGATTTTTACTTTTTGCGCTATAAACAAAAAAAGAGCATTTATTTTGAAAAAATAACAATATTTTTCACATTTTTTTATATGAAATTCCCCCCCAAAAAAATGTAAAAATCAAATTTTTTTTGAAATTTTTGGCCAATTTGTTTTCTGGTACCTATGTTTGGTAAAAAAAATCATGATAAGCGTATTTTGATTGGTTTGCGCAAAAGTTATTGCGTTTACTAACTACGGGAAAGATTTCTGTCATTTTTGGTGGTTTTTTTTTTAACGTGTAATGGCGGCGATCTGCGATTTTTTTTGCGGGACTGCGACATTGCGGCGGACAGATCGGACCCTTGACTGACATTTTTGACACTTTTGGGGGTACCAATGACATTACTGCAGTAATCAGTGCTATATATATGCACTGTTACTGTAAAAATGACACTGGCAGGGAAGGGGTTAATTTTATTGGAGAGGGAGGGGTTAATGTATGCCTGGTGCTTACTGACGTGTGGGGGGGGAGGTGACTTTGTGAGACAGGGACAGATCGGATGTCCAGCTATGCTGAACAGTCCGATCTGTCACTCCCTGTCACTATGGAGATCCGCCCGCTGTGTTTACACACAGCAGGCAGATCTCCAGACTTGATCCCCGACGATCGGGTAAGAGCAGCGCCGATCGCCGCTGCTCCTCCCCTGGCCCGACTCCCGCTGTGAATGAAAACAGCGGGAGTGCGCCTCCGGCGGCGCGCGAGCGCCGCCTACAGGGGGAGGAGTCCAGCGACGTAGGTCTACGTCGCTGGACAGGATCATGGCAAAGTGCCGCAGTAGCCTCCATGTGAGCGGAGGTAAAGTGGTTAAGGTGCCCATCTAATAGTTTTTCGAAACTATCGATGCTCCCTGCTGATGCCACTGCTTGTGCAAGAGAATTCCACATCCTTACCGCTCTGACAGTAAATAACCCCTTACGTATTTTAAGGTTAAACTGTTTTTCCTCTAGTTTTAGTGAGTGGCCACGTGTCTTATTATATTCCCTTTCTCTGAATAGTTTGTTCCCTATGCTCGGGTCGCCAGTACAGTATTTGTACATTGATATCATATCCCCCCTCAATCGTCTCTTCTCCAGAGAGAATAGGTTCAGTGCTTGTAGTCTTTCCTCATAGC
>NC_138775.1:21943489-21955989 GCF_965119305.1 Pelophylax lessonae | reverse complement strand
CTTTTTTTTTGCACCTTTTGAACTGGCCGGTCACACACCTCCTGTATTAGAGCGCCCCCACTCTGGATGAAGGAGAAACAGAGACACCTTTGGACAGCAGCATTCTCAGTTGGGGGGAGGCAGTGCTGTATTTTGGCCTAGGCCAACAAGGCCCAGGCCTAGGGCAGCACTTTGCAGGGGGGCAGCAAAAAAGTCAACCCCCCTCCACCTGAGACTCTATTGGCCACTGCTTGCTAGAACCACCTCTCTCACCCCCTCTCTTTCACCCCCCTTTCTCTCTCTCTCACTCACCTACCTCTCTCACCCCTCTTCTCTCTCTCTCTCTCCCTCTCTCTCACCTCCCTCGCTCTCTCTCATCCCCTCTCTCTTTCTCTATCCTCCTCCTCTCTCTCTCTCATCCCCCCCTCTCACACTCTCACCCCCCCTCTCTCTCACCCCCCCTCTCTCTTACTCATCCCCCCTCTCTCTCTCATCCCCCCTCTCTCTCTCTCACTCATCCCGCCTCTCTCTCTCTCACTCATCCCCCCCCTCTCTCTTTCATCCCCCCTCTCTCTCATCCCCCCTCTCTCTCTTAGATTCCCCCCTCTCTCTCTCCCTCCCTCCCTCCCTCCCTCACCCACCCCCTCTCTCTCTTAGATTCCCCCCTCTCTCTCTCCCTCCCTCCCTCACCCACCCCCTCTCTCTCTCCCTCCCTCACCCACCCCCCCTCTCTCTCTCTCTCACCCCCCTCTCGCTCTCTCTCTCTCTCTCACCCCCCCTCTCTCTCCCTCGCCCTCTCTCACCCCCCCATGAGATCTCAGGAGTTCATGCTGGAACTTGTAGTCCCTCAGTTTTGGATGGAGTCACATCCTTTAAAAAAGGAGTGGGGAAAATTTACATGGGGGGGGGGGGGGGGCGCCAAATTTTAGTCTTGCCTAGGGCAGCACAAAACCAAAATACACCACTGGGGGGAGGTTATATGTGCTTGTAGATTTAGATGCACTAACAAATTAAAACCGAACTCCAGCTAATACTTTATAATCAGTTACAGCAAACAGTTTTGCTTCTTTTGAGATAAAGGTTTTACATAAGCAAATAAAAGCTGATCATTGTAAGCACCCCTGCCAGTGATAAGGGGTTTGTCTCGGCTCTCTAACTGCTACATCTGCAGAACAGCTTGTTCTGTTGAGAAAACCTCAGACTTACTGACAGGATCACCTGGTTAAAATAAAAGAAAAAAAGCTTAAAGTAGACCTATAGGCAAACAATTTTTTAATTCATTTTGGATAGAGTAAAGGAAGGGTTATAACCAGTGGTGGCCCGTCCATTGGGGGGCCCCATCCATGCATCTGGCCCCCTAATCTACATGCAGGGCACCAGATGCATGGATTCCAATAGGGTTTTTTTTTTTAAGCACCTGATTAGAGCCAGAGGCTCTAATAGGCAGGGCCGGTACAAGGGGTGGGCAGGAGGGACGTTTGCCCTGCGCGCAATAGTTTATTGCAGGGATGGGGGGTTGCCTTGACCCTAACCCTAAGGGAAGCCTTGCCCTAGGCGCTGGATGACCTTGTCCCGGCACTGCTAATAGGCTTCAAAAAAGGGTGGGCTTGGGGCGCAGAGCACTGCACCCTGAGCCCACCCAGTTGTATGACAATAGCGAATTAAAATTTGCTATTATAACACTGATTCTCCTCCCAGCCAATCAGGAAGCGGGCCGTGAGACCCCTTTCCTGATTGGCTGAAAAGAAAAGCGATTTTACTGGCTATTTGCCCTCCATCCTGCTGGGGGGGAATAGATTTGCCGCCCCCCCCAAAAAAAAAAAAAAATCATGCACCAGCTACCACTGGTTATAACCCCTGTCTCCATTTCCATCTGTGTCCCATTGTGGAGATTTCCCTTCACTTTCTGTTCCATAGACAAACAGGAAGTGAGAGGAAGTCCCTGAAAATTAAGGTCATTCCTTGGGGACTCCCAAGTCACCGGAACTAGTGTCCCCATTGGAAGATTTCCACTCCATTACTTCTCTAGGGACAACTCAACATTTTGGGTTTTTCTTTTAATTTCATGTTTAAGGATAATGGTAAACAGCACAATTAGAGAGGTGAATCTCCCTAATGGGGGCACAGACAGCAATTATAAACCGACTCTATTCAAAACAAAAAAAAGTTTTGCCTTTAGTTATACTTTACAAAAAAAGAAAACTAATACAGCCATTACATCTAAGAATTGATAATCTGCAATATAATACATTTTTGCTTTTGGGGTTTAATACCGCTTTAAAGCAGAACTGTATGGAGAATGAAGAGGTAAAGGTGGGGAGACACACAAAGGTGGGTGAAAACAACTAAAACTCCAAAGAGGGTGGAAGCTGAGATAGCAGTTATGGCAGGGAGTGTATACCCTTTCCAAAGGATCTCTGTTCCAAACCTTTTTTTTTTTATTTTTGGTTGTTTCCCCCCAAATTTGTTCATGAATTCTGGCAAGGAGAGTGTTGAAGTATCCAAACTTAGCCTGCCTGTGGACAGTGCAGATTTCCCTTTGGTCCAGTAGGTGGCACTATGCAATTATATAGATGTAGGGGAGTCCTTAGGGGAATTGTCTCTTTATGGACTCCACTCATCCATGTCTTTATGGAGCTTGCTTTGTGCAGTGGTGCGCAGTCATGTTGGAACAGGAAGGGGCCATCCCCAAACTGTTGACACAAAGTTGGGAGCATAAAATTGTCTAAAATGTCTTGGTATGCCGACACCTTAACCTTCCTAGCGGTATTCCCGAGTGTGACTCGGGGTTAGATTTTAGAGCAAAAAGCGGTAACCCCGAGTCACACTCGGGGTACCCCTCGGAAGATCGCTGGATGCTAGAAGAGGTTTTACTTACCTTTTCTCCGGAATCCAGCGATGTCTGCGTGCGGTATGCGGCGGCGGAGCTCTCTCCCGATCGTCTGCGAGCCCCGGCTTCCGTCTCCGGCGACGTGACGTCCGCCGGGGGGTGGAACCGGCGGCAAATTCGAATGTAAAACACACCAAACACACTGATACCGTTCAAAATAAAAAAAAAATCACATTACATTGCCCCCCAGTGCTCTTTCCTGCAGTTTTACTGTACTTTTTATGTAAATATATGTGTATATATATATGTATATATATACATAATTCTTGTGAATGAGCAGCCCAAACCAACTGTATATATATATATATATATATATATATATATATATATATATATGTATACATAATATATTATATATATATATATATATATATATATATATATATATATATATATATACACACGTATATATATATATATATATATATATATATATATATATATATATATATACATAATTCTTGTGAATGAGCAGCCCAAACCAACTGTATACATATTATATATATATACGTAATTTCACAAGAATTACATGCAAAATAATGGTACCGCTTTCAGCACCTAAAATCCAAAAGAATCATACCGCCAGGGAGGTTAAAGCGGAGTTCCGGCCTCGGAGATGAAATTAAGATCAAAATACCCCCGGGAAAGTCAGGGCTTGTACATTCCATAATGGATAGCCTCTGAACTGTCCCAGGTCACACTTACCTTTTAGAAGAATATGATAATTACTGCCTGATAAGGTATACAAAGAAATAGGTACCAACTTCCAGAGGAATATGAGTATAAAAATGGGGGAAAATGGATAAGTGGGACCTCAGACTCCCCAAATGTAGAGGTTCTCACTGGGATTAAGGGAATGGAGAGTGGGAAATGTTCTGGATTTTTGGGTACCAAATACCTATCAATTTACATAAAGGAAATATTTTTATATAAAAAATAACTTTATTGAATTTTTATAAAATTCACAAATATTTAATACATTGCAACAATGTGACAAAGATAACAAAGATGACAAACAATTGGCACAACCAGTGCCGACTTATTGCCCGTTCACATACAAGCGACGCTACTTCGCACCGCGACCTCCGAGGTCGCGGTGCGAGCAGCGCGCCGCAACCTCGGAGCGGCCGCCACGGACTTCATAACATTGAAGTCTATGGCGGTCGCCTCCTGGTCGCCCCAAAGAAGCTCCGGACCCTTTTTATAAGTCGGAGCGACTTGTGTCGCTCCTATTAGAACGGGTCCGCAGCTTCCCTATGGGAGGCGACCTACGGCGACCTGTGAGGCGACCAGGTCGCCTCACAGGTCGCCTTAGTGTGAACCGGGACTAAAAGTTACAAATTCAGGATGTGGAGGAAGAACGAAATATCTCCACAGTTTCTCTACATGTTTCGCGGGTCTTCCTCCACATCCTGAATTTGTAACTTTTAGTCGGCACTGGTTGTGGGCTAAAATGTTAAAAAAAGTTTTAATTTTTTTTTTTTTGAGAATGTCCTATAGCAGAATGTGAAAAATATTGTTTTTTTTTTTTTTTTTTTTTTTTTCAAAATTGCCGCTCTTTTTGTTTGTTTATAGCGCAAAAAAATAAAAATCGCAGAGGTGATCAAATACCACCAAAAGAAAGCTCTATTTGTTTTGGAAAAAAAGGACATCCATTTTATTTGGGTACAGCGTCGCACGACCGCGCAATTGTCGGTTAAAGTAACGCAGTGCCCGAATCGCAAAATATGGCCTGGTCAGGAAGGGGGCAAATCCTTTCCGGGGCTGAAGTGGTTAAAAGTTTCTTTATTGTCCAAAAAAATTGTGACAAAAAAAAGATGACAGCTCCAAAAAAAAACTCGCCATGCCTCTTACTAAATACCTGGACTGTCTACTTTCCAAAAAGGGGTCATTTGGGGGATATTTGTACCGTTCTGGCATTTTCCAGCCTCAAGAAAAAAACATTGATCAGTATATCAGGATTGATTGTTTTTCAGATATATAGTTTGTGGATAATATATTGTACACTGAGTTGGGTTATTTTCACCAAAAAACCAAAGAAATGTAGCGGAATACATTTTGGCCTACATTTACGAAGAACGATAGTTTATTTGCAGCATTTTTTAACCACTTACCGCGAAGTGACGTAGGGGTACGTCGGCTGACTTTGCGGTCTTATACCGGGATGATGCTAGAGGCACCATCCCGGTACCGTTGTTTAGAGCCGACGGTCGGCTTTCCGGCAGTAACAACCGATGTGGCTCAGGAGCCGCTCGGTCGTTACCCGGGTGAGCGGGAGGGGACGTCCCCCCCCCTCCCGCCGCCTTCCGCGGCTTTCCCCGGCATGACATGTTAGGTATCTATTTACTTGGCTTAACATTATCTTTCACAATAAAATAAAAAAGTGAAGAATCCAGCCTAGCCAGCATGCACCAAATCCCGGAAGAGAAACACAGCTCATAGTCTAGATCAGTGTTTCTCAACCTTTTTTCAGTGGAGGCACCCTTTACAATTTTTGGCAATCTCAAGGCACCCTTGAAGATTATGGACAGTCTCGAGGTCCCCCATTCTAAAATGTAAAAAACTATTCTAATAGCTTCACATAATGCAGCAACATCCACATGTAGGCCACCCAACATTAGAGGTGATTTATTCTTCCAAAGCAAATACACTTTTGCACACTGGTACTGACTAGTATACCAATGTTTCTCTTCTCCTTCGATTTCTCTCCATCAGTCAGCTAATATGACCTCAGTGCTGAGGGAGAGAGGTACAGGAGGGTCAAATAAGGATTCTGTGGAGGCAACAGCCATCCTCCTTATTAAATTATGATGTCATTGGTTGTTAGGTACACAATGAAAACCCGTGGCTTTGTGTAACTAAAAGGCCGGCTTCATCCACTTGCTGGCTTGTAAACAATTTTTGATCTACTTTTAGGCATTTTGCCAAGGCACCCCTAAAGAAGCCTCAAGGCACCCCAGTGTGCCTGGGCACCCTGGTTGAAAAAGGCTGGTCTAGATGTCCGCGCTGCGCAGAAGAGGAAAAAAGTAAGCGTTCAATGCTGCACAAAAACAGAACAGGGGACACTTTCGAAGATAGAAATATGTTAGCGAACGAGCGGTGACTATACCGGGGTACTTTTATTTAAAAAAAAAAAACGCCCGGAACTTCGCTTTAAGAAAACTGCTCTCAAGGGGGGTTACCAGACCTCGCCCCGGATACCACAGCGACAGGTTATATTTTGCTCAGACACTTCATCCCAGAAGTACAATCTACAAACGCCACGCAGTCATTATGAATGTAGCCAATTATATGGCCTCTCATCTTCATGTGTACGGGGGTAATTTTGCGCGACTTGATGATGGCGTTTAATAGCCATTTTCTGCAATCGAGTTAAGTCTTAATCAAGAAGACAGAAGGCATTAGACAGCGAGTGGGGAACTGGGAAACATTAAAATCTGATCTCTAGAGAGTACGGCATTTGTTACAGACACGTTAATCAGAGCGCTAATAGGACAGCATGGCACGCGGAGCCGAGCGCACAATGGATCGGAGCATTGTAGATGGGGATGAAGAACATTCAGGTGAGGGAGAAATGATTGCAGCAGCATTTATTCAATAATACTATGAATAATTAATATTATTTGCTGTTCAGCTGTGCTCTGTTCCTTTGGCCTTTAAGGGAAATACAAGTTTCTGGTAAAAGCGAGATCTCATTCCGTCTACACTGACCACATTAACCACTTGAAGACCAGGCCTATTTCTGAGATTTGTTGCTTACAAGTTAAAACCAGTAATCTTAAAAATAATGGTGCGCTGTTCCCAAACAATTATGATCAGCTGTGATAAATTAACCCAGTGCTGTATTTTGGCCTAGGCCAACAAGGCACAGGCCTAGGGCGGCACTTTGCAAGGGGGCAGCAAAAAAGCTGCCCCCCACCCCCACTTGAGACTCTATTGGCCACTGGTTGCTAGAGCCGCCTCTCTCAACCCCTCTCTCTCATCCCCCTCTCTCTCTCATCCCCCTCTCTCTCTCTCTCATCCCCCCTCTCTCTCTCACCCCCCCCTCTCTCTCTCACCCCCCCCTCTCTCTCTCATCCCCCCCTCTCTCTCTCTCATCCCCCCCCCTCTCTCTCTCATCCCCCCCTCTCTCTCTCATCCCCCCTCTCTCTCATCCCCCCTCTCTCTCTCTAATCCCCCCTCTTTCTCTCACCCCCCTCTCTTTCTCTCACCCCCCCTCTCTTTCTCTCACCCCCCCTCTCTCTCTCATTCCCCTCTCTCTCATCCCTCCCCTCTCATCCCCCCTCTCTCTCTCACCCTTCTCTCTCTACCACCCCCTCTCACCCCCCCCCCCCCGTGAGATCTCAGCGGTTCATGCTGGGACTTGTAGTCCTTCAATTTTGGAGGGAGTCACATCTGTTAAAAAAGGAGTGGGGCAAATTTAAAAAGGAGGGGGCGTCCAATTTTAGTCTTGCCTAGGGCAGCGCAAAACCAAAATACACCACTGAATTAACCACTTCAGCTCCGGAAGGTTTTACCTCCTTAATCACTTTAGGACCGGAGGATTTTCCTGCTTTACGTCCAGGCCACTTCGGCACTGTGCGACTTTAACTAATAATTGCATGGTCATGCAACGCCGTACCCATATGAAATTTACGTCCTTTTTTCCCACAAACAGAGCTTTCTTTTGGTGATATTTGATCACCTCTGCACTTTTCATTTTTTGCGATATTAATCAAAAAAAGCGACAATTTTGAAAAAATAACAATATTTTTCTACTTTGACAGTTAAAAAATATCCAATATATTCAATTTTTGTCATATATTTAGGCCAAAATGTATTTAGCTACATGTCTTTGACAAAAAAATTCTCAAAGAGCGTATTTTTAACCGCTTTAAGACCGGAAGATTTTACCCCATTCCTGACCAGGCCATATTTTGCAATTCGGCACTGTGTTACTTTAACGGACAATTGCGCGGTCGTGCGATGCTGTCCTTTTTTCCCCCACAAACAGAGCTTTCTTTTGGTGGTATTTGATCACCTGTGCGATTTTTTTGATCATGCGCTATAAACAAAAAAAGAGCATCAATTTTGAAAAAATAACAATATTTTTCTAATATTTTTTATATGAAATTCCCCCCCAAAAAATGTAAAAATCAAAATTTTTTTACATTTTAGGCCAATTTGTTTTCTGCTACATATGTTTGGTAAAAAAAAAATCGCAATAAGCGTATTTTGATTGGTTTGCGCAAAAGTTATCGCAGCTACTAACTACGGGAAATTTTATCATTTTTATTGTTTTTTTTTTTAAACTAGTAATGGCGGCGATCTGCGATTTTTTTGCGGGACTGCGACATTTCGGCGGACAGATCGGACCCTTGACTGACATTTTTGACACTTTTGGGGTTACCAGTGACATTACTACAGTAATCAGTGCTATATATATGCACTGTTACTGTAAAAATGACACTGGCAGGGAAGGGGTTAATTTTTATTGGAGAGGGAGGGGTTAATGTATGCCTGGTGCTTACTGACGTGTTGTAATGTTCTGGTACCTTTGGGTACCCTAATTACTCTTTTCCTAAGTGTATGCGCCCCACCATTCTCTTTTGGTAAGGTGCGCATACACCTTTAAGACTGATGCTGTCATCACTGAGCGCTGGACTGAACAGCTATTTAAATCACCAGCTCTCACTCACATGTGTTCGTTCAACCTGCTTTGTGCCTTGATGCTAACCTGTCTTGAAGCTCTCATGCTTGCAAGCATACCTCGCTGTCGGAACCACGCTGCGCTGATCCCTGTATCCCGCTACCGGATCATCCGCTCTTGCCGAACCTCTCCTCTGCTACATTGCTACTAGTGATAAGTACCCCACAGGGGAAACCTCTATAACCTTCATACTAAAGCTTATACTATCTAGCTCTGCATACTAAGGACTATTACTACATCTGCATTATCTAAGATTGCTAGCTCTTGTGCCTACTACCATCTGCTCTTGCACTGGGTTGGTCTCTCCTGTATGTTCACCTGCTACTCTATCATCTGCTACCATACATGATTGCTAACCTATCTGCATTCCATCTGCTACTATCTTACTTTCAAGAACATTTCCTTTCAAGTGTCTGTCATCTACCATCTGTACCCAACCTGTCTCTTCAGCCTATCATCACTGTGTTACTATATACATAAGTCACTCTAGGAACATCTTATTGAGTGTGTGTATTTACTTGCTGAATTGAGATCATCCACACATGATGAGTCTCTGGGAGTTGGGATTGGTGTCTCAGCGTTTCTCTACATGACTACTGAAGTGGAATATTTCTGCAGCTGTAAATCCACATCATACATAAAACGCAGGAGCGTTACACGTGTGTGGGGGGAGGGGACTGTGTGACATAGGCACAGATCGCAGGTTCAGCTATGCTAAATCCTGTAATCTGTCCCTGCCTGTCACTTAGGAGATCCGCCCGCTTTGTTTACACAAGTGGGCAGATCTCCAGACTCTATCCCCGGCGATCGGGGAAGAAGGGCGGCGATCACCACCTCTCCTCCCCTGGCCCGACTCCCGCTGTGACTGAATACAGCGGGAGCGAGCCTCCGGCGGCACACGTGCGCGGCCCACAGGTGGAGGAGTCCAGCAACGTAGGTCTACGTCACTGGACGAGAACAAGCCACTTTGCCGCAGTACGCTCCATGTGAGCGGTCGGCAAGTGGTTAAAGACCAGGCCCTATTTTGTGATTCGGCACTGCGTTATTTTAACTTACGATTGCGCGGTCGTGCAATGCTGTACCCAAATACAATTGACGTCTTCCCCCCCCCCCACAAATAGAGTTTTCTTTTGGTGGTATTTGATCCCCTCTTTGGTTTTTAGATTTTGCGCTATAAACAAAAAAACAGCGACAATTTTGAAAAAAAAAACCACAATATATTTATATTTTTTTTTCCACAAAAGATTTTTATTTAGGATTGAGGCATACAATGCATAACAAGAAACAGTAATAAGATGCATAGAAATCACATAGAAAGAATTACGAAGCAACACTCTTCCGCTGGAACATAGAACACAATATTTTTTACTTTCTGCTATAAAACATTCCCAATAATAAAAATTAAAAAAAAGATCTAATTTTTTTTATAAGTTTATTCCAATTTGTATTCTGCTACATATTTGTGGTAAAAAAAAAATCCCAAAAAAGCGTATTTTAATTGGTTTGCGCAAACGTTATAGCGTTTACAAAATAGGGGATAGATTTTTGGAATTCTTTATTTATTTTTTTTGTTTTCATTTGTAATGGCGGTGATCAGCATTTTTAGCGGGACTGCGACATTGCGGCGGACAGATCGGACCCCTAACTGACATTTTTAACACTTTTTGGGGACCAGTGACACTAATACAGTAATCAGTGCTAAATATTATGCACTGTTACTGTATAAATGACATTGGCAGGGAACGGGGTTAACACTGGGGGTGATCAAAGGGGTTACTGTATGCCTAATAGTACTTACTGACTGTGTGGGGGGAAGGGTTCTGTGACAGGCACAGAGAGATCGGGGTTGTAGCTTAGCTGAAACTGCTGATCTCTCCCTGCCTGTCTGACAGAAGACTCGCCTGCTTTGTTTACATAAGCAGGCGGGTCTTCTGTCAGTTTATCTAACGATCACAGGAGGCCGGCGGCAATCGCCGCCAATCCTCCCGCGGCCCGCCTCTTGCTGTGTCTAAAAGCGCAGCTCCGGCGGCGCGTGCGTGCCGCCGAGACCTCGTGCACAAAATCACGTAGTACTACGTGGTTTTGCGCAGCTGAGCCGCCCTGCCGCAGTAATACTATGGTGGGTGGTCGGTGAGAGCTTAAGGAAATACAAGTTTCTAGTAAAACAGGGATCTCATTCCATCTACACTGCCCACAATAAAGCGTGTTCCCGCCTCCCCCTCCAAAAATTTTAAGTCAGCAGTTACACACACTGTACACATACTGTAGCTGCTGACTTTTAATATTAGGACACTTATCTGTCCTGGAGTCCAGCGATATCGGCACTGCAGCTGATGTTTCCATCGGCTGTTGGGTGCTGCCGCAGCCTTTGCTGGTACGGGAACCCGGCAGTGAAGCCTTGCGGCTTCACGAGCGGGTCCCTACTGCGCATGCGCGAAGCGCGCTCTGCGTTCGGATTTGCTCGGCGGCGGGGGAAGGAGGATGGGGCCAAATGTTGAATCTGCAACAAAGTTTGTTGAAATCCTTGTAATGTACAGAGATCACCCAGAGGGGAATGGTTTTTTCTCAACAAAAGTGGAGTCACGCTTTAACCACTTAAGCCCCGGAAGATTTTACCCCCATTCCGACCAGGGGGTATTTTGCGATTCGGCACTGCGTGACTTTAATGGACAATTGCGCGGTCGTGCGACGCTGTACCTAAACGAATTTGGCGTCCTTTTTTTCCCACAAACAGAGCTTTCTTTTGGTGGTATTTGATCACCTGTGCGATTTTTTGATCACGCGCTATAAACAAAAAAAGAGCGTCAATTTTGCAAAAATAGCAATATTTTTCACATTTTT
Source organism: Pelophylax lessonae (assembly GCF_965119305.1). Lineage (NCBI taxonomy): Eukaryota > Metazoa > Chordata > Amphibia > Anura > Ranidae > Pelophylax > Pelophylax lessonae. Next base: position 21,944,590 of record NC_138775.1, on the reverse strand, counting down.
TTATATGAAATTCCCCCCCAAAAAAATGTAAAAATCAAAATTTTTTAACATTTTCGGCCAATTTGTTTTATGCTACCTATGTTTGGTAAAAAAAATTGCAAAAAGCGTATTTTGATTGGTTTGCGCAAAAGTTATCGCGTTTACTAACAAAGGGAAAGATTTTTGTCATTTTTGTTGTTTTTTTTTTTTAACGCGTAATGGCGGCGATCTGCGATTTTTTTTGCGGTACTGCGACATTGCGGCGGACAGATCGGACCCTTGACTGACATTTTTGACACTTTTGGGGTTACCAGTGACATTTCTACAGTAATCAGTGCTATATATATGCACTGTTACTGTAAAAATACACTGGTAGTGAAGGGGTTAACTTTATTTGGGAGGGAGGGGCTGTGTGTGTCCCTAGGGGCGTGCTTTCTACTGTGATTGGCTGTGGCTTGAGCTGTAAGGACACTGATCAACGGATCTACATAGTAGATCCATGTGATCAGTGTCTTTACAGCGAGGAGAATGACAGGTCGCTTGTTTACACAAGCTGCCTGACATTCTCCCTCTCCCCCGCCGATCGCCGAGTGGCCGGCGGACATCGGGTCCGCTGGTCACACGCGCGGGGGGGTCCGTGACCACGCGGGAGCGCGCCTCCGGGGGCGCGCGCTCGCTCCCTAGACCCTCACAAGCAAGCGACGTAGCCCTACGTTAGTTTGCCTGTGAGGGGCTGACCGCCGACGTAGATAGTCGTGCGGCGGTCGGCAAGTGGTTAAGGCTCATACACACTATAAGAAAATCGGGCGAACATTTTCGTCCAAAAAATTTTCGTACGATTTTCGTATAGTGTGTACACAACTTTCTACAGCTGATTCTGAATTTGTGTCCGAAAATTCTCGAAGGGACAAACTGCAAAATTTTTCTCGCACGGAAAAAAAACAAATGATATTCCTTTAATGTGTGCCGTTTTGTACAAGAAGAATCAGAAAAGAAAGACTGCGCATGATCAGAAACAATAAACAACAACAAAAAAAAAATAAGCCTTTGTTGTACGAGAATGTTTGTACGAATTTTCGTTCATCGGTTTCGATTTGATGTTAAACAACGAGGAAAATCGGG